>NW_003852549.1:860020-861838 GCF_000181295.1 Otolemur garnettii
CAGGGCCCATAGACAGCAGGTCTCACAGACAGCAGGGCTCACAGACTGCAGGGCCCATAGATAGCAGAGCCCACAGATAGCAGGGATCACAGACAGCACGGCCCATACACAACATGGCTCACAGACAGCTGGGCCCATAGACAGCAGGGCCCACAGACAGCAGGGCCCATAGACAGCAGGGCTCACAGACAGCAGGGCTCACTGACAGCGAAGCCCATAGACAGCAAGGCCCATAGACAGCAGGGCTTACAGACAGCAGGGCCCATAGACAGCAGGTCCCACAGACAGCAGGGCTCACAGACAGAAGGGCCCATAGACAGCAGGGCTCAGAGACAACAGGGCTCATAGATAGCAGGGCTCACAGACAGCAGGGCCCATAGACAGCAGAGCCCATAGAAAGCAGGGCTTACAGACAGCAGGGCGCATAGACAGCAGTGCACAAATACAGCAGGGACCAAAGACAGCAGGGCCCATAGACAGCAGGGCCAATAGACAGCAGGGCTCACAGACAGTAGGGACCAAAGACAGCAGGGCCCACAGACAGCAGGGCCCATAGACAGCAGGGCTCACAGACAGCAGGGCTCACTGACAGCAAGGCCCATGGACAGCAGGGCCCATAGCCACCAGGTCTCACAGACATCAGGCCTCATAGACAGTAGGACCCATAGACTGCAGGGCTCATAGACAGCAGGGCTCACAGTCAGCAGGGCCCACAGACAACAGGGCCCACCGACAACAGGGCTCACAGAAAGCAGGTCTCACTGACAGCAAGGCCCACAGACAGCAAGGCCACAGACGACATGGCACACAGATGGCAGGGCCCTCAGGCACAGGGCTCACACACAGTAGGGCTCATAGATAGTAAGGCCCACAGACAGTAGGGCCCACAGACAGCAGGGCCCACAGACATCAGGGCTCACAGACAGCAGGGCCCACAGACAGAAGGACCCATAGATAGCAGGGGTCATGGACAGCAGGGCCCACAGACAGCAGAGCCCAGAGACAGCAGGGCCCATAGACAGCAGGGCTCACAGACAGCAGAGCTCATAGACAGCAGGGCTCCTAGATAGCAAGGGCCACAGAAAGCAGGGCCCACAGACAGCAGAGCCCACAGACAGCAGGGCTCACATGCAGCAGAGCCCATAGACAGCAGGGCTCACAGACAGCAGGGCCGATAGACAGCAGGGCTCACAGACAGCAGGGCTCACAGACTGAGGGCCCATAGATAGCAGAGCCCACAGAGAGCAGAGATCACAGACAGCAGGGCCCATAGACAACATGGCTCACAGACAGCAGGGCCCATAGACAGCAGGGCTCACAGAAAGCAGGGCCCATAGACAGCAGGGCTCACAGACAGCAAGGCCCACAGACAGCAAGGTCCACAGACGGCAGGGCCCACAGATGGCAGGGTCGTTAGACAGCAGGGTCAACAGCCAGCAGGGCCCACAGACAGCAGGGCTCATAGATAGCAGGACCCATGGACAGCAGGGCTCACAGACAACAGAGTCCACAGACAGTAGGGCCCACAGACATCAGGATTCGCATGTAGACAGCAGGGCCCACAGACAGCAGGGCTCACAGACCTCAGGGCTCACAGACAGCAGGGCCCACAGACAGCAGGACTCACAGACAGCAGTGCTCACAGACAGCACTGTCCACAGACAGCAGGGCCCGCAGACAGCAGTGCCCACAGACATCAAGATTCGCATGTAGACAGCATGGCCCACAGACAGCAGGGCTCACAGACAGCAGGGCTTACAGACAGCAGGGCCCACAGACAACAGGGCTCACAGACAGCAGGGCCCACAGACAGCAGGG
>NW_003852549.1:862213-863664 GCF_000181295.1 Otolemur garnettii
CCAAATGGTGATGTTGTGTACAGAGAAGAGTTAAGAATCTGTATAACTGTTGGTAGAAGGAAAGCAGGGATGGTGACTATTATCAAGCAGATGAGGGTACAATGGCTGACAATATCATCATTTTTAGCTAAGTCTCCTGTTCCTTCATAGAGTCTTGAGGCCCAGCCTCTAGTTCTCACCTTGCACCCCTTCACTAGTTTGGAGGGGCAGTTTCAGTGCTGCTCCTAGGGCTGCTCTTCACTGCTCATCACTGCCCCCTTCCCAGGAACGTCCATCTCCCGTGTGTGCAGGGTGCATGCACTTGTGAGGGTAAGAATTAAAGGCAATCTGGCACCCAACGGCTGTCTGACATCTCCTTGTTGCTCTCTCCAGTTTATAAGGTTTAATATTACCTGTTTTACTCAGTTTGGGGTCATTTACTGAATTTGCAAGAAAATAAAAACAATTCTATTCAATACCCTTTCATACCTGCTTGGTTTGTTTTTGTTTCTTTCATTCCCAGAAACAACCAGGAGTCACTGTCTTATACCCTAGGCATAATAGTGCCCAGTATGCACCAGATTCTGGCCCCAGTGCCACTGCACTGCCGTCTACCACAGTGTGGTTTCAGGGAAGTCAGAGCATCATTTAATTTACCCAGGCTTCATTTCCCAACTTACTATTTCTTAGATTGCTTATGTACAGTGAACTAGGGAAGATAATCAATATCTCCTATAATCATTTCCACATTGCAAAGAAAATAGTGGTAATGCTTAGCCATTCAGATCTTCTTTTTAGTTTGAACTATACAAAATAGTCATTTTGAATTTCAAACACGGTTGAAAAGCAGACATTCCATATGATTTAATCTACTGCATGACACTTTTATTGAGAACCTATTATGCACGAAGCATTATTGTCAGACTTTGGGGATACAACAATGAAGAAAAAGAGATAAAATCTGCTTTTATGGCTTAATATTACCTTCTGACCAGAGAACACAAAGATCAAATTAACAGATGACAACATAATGGGCCATGAGATGAAGAGAGCTTAGAAGGAAAATGCATCAGGTTATAGAGTCATTTGAGGTCCAGGGGAGCATACTGAAAATAGGGGGATTAGTGAAATTTACCTACTGAACGTTGAGACCCTCAACCATCTTTCCTTTGTTGGTGCTCAGATTTCGGGCAGCTGAGTGATTAGACATGAAAAAGGAGAGTAGGAAATTATTTCCTGAAGAACATGATCACCCTAAGAGAAAAGATCCAAAGGTATTAATGTTGGGTGTTCATTAACAAAATCGCTCAGCCAGATCGTGTTGGTGTGAAGCCCTACCACTCGGCTCCTTAAACAGCCTTTTGTGCTCCCTCATTAAATGTGAATACACAGCTAAGGACTCCAGATATTTGAGGAAAACCCTTAATAAGGTTAAAAGACAGAGCCAGCAAGCAGAAACAATAACTCAGAAG
>NW_003852549.1:864137-865204 GCF_000181295.1 Otolemur garnettii
AAAAAATGAAAAAGAAAATAGAAAGAAAGAAAATTCAGAAACACACAGAAAAATATAATCTTATAGACAATAGTCTATAAGATTAACATCCCAATAATGAACATCTGAGCAAGAAAGAATATTGGAGATGGGTAGGATGAAACTATCATTTAATAATTGAAGCAATTGTTGGAAAATTACTGTGAAGTTTCAGAATTCTGAGCACAAAGAAAAGAGCATTTAATAAAGATGAGAAAATAGGTTTCATGCAATAGAGGTACTAGGTTCAGGAGTAATACTTTCTAAATACCAAGAGAAATTCTTTTCAGCTTTAAACTTCATGTATAGTCAATTAAGAGCGTGTGTCAAACAAAATTATTTTAGGCGTGGAAGGTTTCAAAAGCATTGCTTTGCTACTTTGCAGATGCTCTCAGAAAAGTAATAGAACAGAAACTCTATCAATATGAAGGAGAAAATTAAGAAAGAAGACATAGGATCCAAAGAACAGAGTTTGTTGAGAGAAGAAATAGCAAGAATTCCAGGGAGACAGTGAAATGCCAATCCCACAGCTCTGCAGCAACCTTGAGATCAACAACTTTCTACTGGGTCTGCTTTGAGGTCAGACACTGTCTATGACAGTGGCCATTGGTATGAGGCCATTCATAAAAAGTACACAAACTAAAGTATATTGGTAAGAGCTGGGGCTTGAGCTTTCCAGTCAAACAGATCCAGATTGAATTCTTGGCTACAATCACCTTTGTGATCTTTGGCAGGTTAATGGATCTCTTTGCGTCTTAATTTTTTCATCTGTAAAGTGTGTGGGGGGGTGCCAACTGTTTAACTCAAATGAAATACTACACATGAACCAATTTATACAATGCCTGACCTTCCATAGTAATTATTAAGTATGCATTCCATATTTTTAATCCTTTAATTATGGTAAACATACAATCATGGCAAACAAAATAAAATTTCTTTTTCAGATACCTTTCTTGAGGATAAAGAAAGTAAACATTAATTTCTTAAACTGAAGGGAAATGTCTAAGGAAGTGTCCTAAGTGGGTGGATGAAAATATTTGGAGAATATG
>NW_003852549.1:866103-880435 GCF_000181295.1 Otolemur garnettii
CAGCTATTTCTTTCCTTAGAGTTTCATAGTTCTCTTTATAGAGATCTTTCACATCCTTTGTTAGGTAAACTCCCCAATATTTCATCTTCTTTGGCACTATTGTGAATGGAATAGAGTTCTTGACTATTTTTTCTGCTTGACTGTTGTTGGTATATACAAAGGCTACAAATTTATGAGTGTTGATTTGGTAACTGAGATGCTGCTATATTCCTTGATCCTTTGTCAGAGTTTTGTAGTGGAATCCCTGGTGCTTTCCAGGCATACAATCATATCATCCATGAAGAGTGAAAGCTTGATCTCTTCTGATCCTTTATGGATACCCTTGGTTGCCTTTTCTTCCCTAATTGCAATGGCTAAAACTTCCATTACCATGTTAAAGAGCAATGGAGACAATGGGCACCCTTACCTGGTTCCTGATCTGAGTGGAAATGATTTCAATTTAACTCCATTCAATATGATATTGGCTGTTAGTTTGCTGTAGATGGCCTCTGTCAATTTGAGAAATGTCCCTGCTATACCAATTTTGTTAAGTGTTCTGATCATAAAGGGATGCTGGATATTATCAAAAGCTTTTTCTGCATCAATTGAGAGAATCATATGTTCTTTGTTTTTTAATTTGTTTCTGTGATGAATTACATTTATAGAATTATGTATGTTGAACCATCCTTGAGATCCTGAGATAAAACCCACTTTGTCGTGGTGTATAATATTTTTGATGTGTTGCTGGATTCTGTTGGTTAGGATCTTTTTGAATGTTTTTGCATCAATATTCATTAATGATACTGGTTAGCAATTTGCTTTTCTTTTTGGGTCTTTTCCTGGTTTGGGAATCACGGTGATGTTTATGTCATAGAATGTGTTGGGTAGTATTCCTTCTTTTTCTATATTTTGGAAAAGGTTATGTAATATAGGTACTAGTTCCTCTTTAAAGGTTTGGTAGAATTCTGACATGAAGCCATCTGGTTCTGGGCTTTTCTTTTTAGGGAGATTTTGTATAGTTGATGGTATCTCAGAACTTGGTATAGGCCTATTCAACATTTCCACTTCATTCATACTAAGTCTTGGAAGGAGGCATGCTTCCAAGTATTGGTCAATTTCCTTCAGTTTTTCATATCTCTGAGAATAAAGTTTTTTTGTAATATTTGTTAAGGATTTTTTGAATTTCTGAGGGGTCTGTTATTATTTTGTCTTTACCATTTCTCATTGTTGAAATTAGAGATTTTACTCTTTTTTTCTTGCTTAGATTGCCCAAAGGTTTATGGATTTTATTGACCTTTTCAGAAAACCAACTTTTTTATTTATTGATCTGTTGTATAATCCTTTTGTTTTTGATTTCATTTAATTCTGTTCTAATTTTGATTATTTCTTTTCTTCTGCTGGGTTTTGGATTGGAGTGTTCTTCCTTTTCCAGTTGCTTGAGATGTCCCATTAGGTTGTTAACTTCCTCTCTTTCTGATTTCTTGAGGAAGGCTTGCAGTGCTGTAAATTTCCTTCTTAGTACTGCCTTTTCAGTATCCCAGGGGTTCTGGTAACTCATGTCTTCATTATCATTTAGTTCCAAAAATTTGGTAAATTTCCTTTTTGATCTCATCTCTGACCCACCTATCATTCAGCATAAGGTTATTTAGCTTCCGTATTTTTGTATGAATCTGCAGATTCCTGTTGTTACTGAGTTCAACTTTTATTCCATGATGGTCTGAGAAGACACATGGAATAATTTCTATACTTTTAAATTTACTGAGGTTAGACATGACCTAAGATGTGGTTGATTTTGGAGTATGTTCTGTGAGCTGATGAGAAAAATGTGTATTCAATTTTGTTAGGATGAAATCTTCTGTAGATGTCCGTTAAATACAAACGCTA
The DNA here is from genome assembly GCF_000181295.1 of Otolemur garnettii. Classification (NCBI taxonomy): domain Eukaryota; kingdom Metazoa; phylum Chordata; class Mammalia; order Primates; family Galagidae; genus Otolemur; species Otolemur garnettii. Next base: position 867,967 of record NW_003852549.1, read on the forward strand.
TATGGTTAACTTTAAATCTTAAATTTCTTTGCTAAGCTTATTGTTGGAGGATCTACCTAACACTGCCAAAGGAGTATTAAAATCACCAACTATGATGGAGCTTGGAAAAATCAAGTTGCTTATGCCTAGAGTATCTCTTATAAATTGAGGTGCATTCTGGTTGGATGTATAAACATTAATAATTGAAATCTCATTGTATTGAGTATTACATTTAACAAATAAAAACTGATCATCCTTATCCTTGCTTACTTTTGTTTGTTTAAAGCCTATTGTGTTTGCGAATAAAATTGCAACACATGCTTTTTTCTGTTTTCATTTGCCTGGAGTATAGATGACCATCCCATCACCCTGAGTCTACATTTATCTTTTAAGGTACGATGAAATTCTTGTATGCAGATACAAGATATCTGGCCTGAGTTTTTGTATCCAGTCAGCCAGCCTGTACCTCCTTAGAGGACAATTTAAGCCATTCAAATTGATTAAGAATATTGATAAGCCTTGTAAAATTTTGGGTATCAAGTTTTTCGAAAGTCCAGTGGACATTTTTAATCCTTTCACCACTGTGGAAGTTGGAATTTGATCAAAAGTTTCTGGGTGAATTTCCTTCTGTGGTGAAGGATTGGGCTGATCTTTATGGAGGATAGGTCTGAGGATATACTGGAGAGATGGTTTAGTTATGGCAAATTTCTTCAACATGTGAATGTCATTAAAGTATTTAATTTCTCCATTATTAATGAAACTCAGTTTAGCTGGATACAGGATTCTGGGTTGAAAGTTATTTCGTTTTATGAGATTAAAAGTCGATGGCCACCCTTGTCTATCCTGAAAGCTTTTAGCAGAGAGATCTGCTGTCATTCTAATATTCTTCCCCTTTTAGGTTATAGTTTTCTTATGTCTAACTGCTTTCAAAATTTTTTCTTTTATATTAGCTTTAGTAAAGTTAATTATGATGTGCCTGGGGATGTCTTGTTTGGGTTGAGTTTTGCTGGTGTTCTGAAACTGTCTGCTATTTGAGTTTCAGAATCTCTTGGCATGTCTGGAAAGTTCTCTTTCATAATTTCATGAAGAAGAGTCTCTGTGTTTTGTGATGCAACTTTTTCACCTTCAGGGATTTCTATAAGGTGAATATTAGTTTTCTTCTAATTATCCTAGAGCTCTCTGAGAGAATGATCCATTTTTGCTCTCCATTTTTCTTCCTTTTTGAGCATTGGGGGCATTCAAAAGCTTTGTCTTCAATGTCAGAGATCCTTTATTCTGCCTTTTCCATTCTGTTACTGAGGGATTCTACTGTATTTATCAGATGTTTGAGGGCTATAAACTCTTACCTCAATGTTTCAAAATCTTTGGTCATTTTTTCTTTGAAATCATTAAATTATTGAGATATCTTTTGAATAATTTCTTGAAGTTCTAATTCCCTCTTTTCTTCCATTCTGTTAATCTTGTTATCCAAGTTCTGAACTTGATTTCTGACATCTCATCCATCTGCTTATGGATGGGATCTTCAATTGCATCTGCCCCATCCTTCCTTGGGGGAGTTGATCTACTCTGGTTATTCAAGTTACCAAGGTTTTTCCGCTGATTCCACCCCATGCTGAATTTACATCATTTGGATCTGTATCAGAACTGTTCAGTCAGTTGTTGCCACCAGAGTAGATGCCAGCTTCCTCTGGCTGCCCAGAGAGGCACAGCATTTCTGTCCATAAGACTCTCAGGGTTGTGAGCCTTGTTGTTCTTGTTGCTGTGGCTGCTGCTCTTTGCTTCAGGGTACTGCCATTCTAGTGTTGTTCCTTCTCAACTGACCATCCTCTCATAGTTCTCAGGCCACCATCTGGGGATCCCAAGAGCGCACAGCTCTGGCAGTTCTGGGCCTGCCTTGCATGGGTGCCTGGAGTGGGGAACTCCTCTGCTGCCACCCACAGGATGCCCGTGGCTCTAGCAAGCAGTTCTGGGCCTGCCTGGGGTGGCTGCCTGGAGTGGGGAACTTCTCTGCAGCTGCCTGGGGGACATGCGGGGCACTAGCAAGCAGATCTGGGCCTGCCCAGAGTGAAGGACTCCTTTGCCGCTTCCCATGGGATGCACACCCCTCTAGCAAGCAGTTCTGGGCCTGCCTGGAGTGAGGAACTCCTTTGCTGCTGCCTGTGGGTGGCATTCAGCTCTAGCAAGCAGTTCTGGGGTCTGCCACATGCGAGTGCCTGGAATGGGGGACTCCTTTCCTGCTGCCCATGGAATGTGCATGGGTCTAGCAGGTCTCTGGCTGCAGGAATGGGACTGGGTGCTTGGTCCTGCATGGGTGGGGGATGCTCCTCTTGCCCCTCCCACTGTCTCTGTAGGCAAGGGTGAAGGGTGGAATGGAAATTCAAATTGGCAGTGAAAATGTTTGTTCAGTTTTTCTGCTAGTTGAGAGAGTGTTCGGAATCTCAGCAGGGTCCCTCTAGGGGAGTAGACCCCCCTCCCTGTCACTCTCACATGGGGGATGAGAGAATAGGTTCTTAGTGCATTGCTTGCCTGTAGAAAACTTACAGGAGAAGACAAAGAGAAAACAAAGAGAAAAGCACAACTTTCTTGGGGGAGGGGATGGACACTTTTCCTTTGGGATTTATTATGTACCTGTAGATTGCTTTCTTTGGGTCTCAACTTGCCTCAGCAGAGGTGTCCTGCAGATATCACTCTTCTCTCTCAGCTGGGCTCCCAATCTTAAACTTTATTGGGTATTTTCCAGACATTATCCTTCCCTATGGATGGGAGCTTCTTTCAGAGGCTGGTGCCTGCCGGCTATCTTGCCCCTCCCTTCCAGAATTTATCTTGACTGAGTTACACCACTTAAAGAAAACACTTAATTGCCTATACAACAAAAAGTATTAACCAGCAATATTTATTACCTCATATAAGCAAAGGAGAATAGCCAGTCTATGGATTACAAATGAGGTGGATTCTGTAGGTTTTTTTCTTAAAGTGAAGTTGTATGTAATTTGTAACAGGTACATTTATCTATTACCTGTGATAACCTCTGTTTCTAAGTACAAGTGGTATGTAAGTTGGACATTTGTAACTCAGGGACTAAATGTATAAAACATATTCAGTGGGAGCTATGTCAGGAATCTAAATTCTTTCACACATATATTATTCTGAGGAGGGCAGAGAAAATATCAATATGTCACTTTCCAGATCTGAAACTTTAACATATATTTATGATGTTATTTATTATAATATGTGCTAAATAAAAATAAAATATCAACCACTGGTGATTATCAAAACAATTTTTGTTAACTAAAAATTATATATAATTAATTTCTCACAGTTTGCTAATACAGCTCTTATTGTTAAGACATGTCTTTGAGGGAGGAGGTAAGAACACCAGCTAGAGCCAGCTTTCAACAGAGGGAGAGATAATTGCCAGAATGAACCCAAAAGAGCTGAAGGTTGGGAGCTGAGCTGAGAGATTGATGATTTCATGTCACCCCTGCTGAGGCAAGCTGCAACCTCAAGGAGAAAACTTCAGGTACAAAACCCAGCCCAAAGAGGATGAGAGTCTGTCTCTACCCCCAAGATGGTGGTTTCCTGTGTGCTCTCTATAAGTGAGTAGTGAACAGAAGCCCTCTTATTTCACTTCACAGGAGAGAGCCATTGAAGGACAGAACTCCTTCTCCAGAGAGATCCTGCTGTGAGCCTGGGCATTCTCTTGCCCAGCATAAAAGTTGAACAAATATTTTCCTTGCCATTTTGAACTCCCCAGTCTACCCTTCTCTACTCATCTGGTGGTCTAGAGTGCTGCCCCCTGCACAGCCTGGAGTGTCTAGTGGTTCCTTGTGAGGATATGGGCTGTAGCACAGATGCACTGAAACTGTGACTTGAATGGAAGAGGGGAGATGCAGGGGGAGAGGGACTTCCCTGATGCCAGGAAAGTGCATGGCATCAGTGTGGCAGCAGCAGCACAGGTAGAGGCATGGCAGAAGCAGCAATGTGGGGACCTGTGTGGCAGCTCTTGCAGCACAGCAGCAGTGGCAGTGGTGTGCTCCCACCAGGGTCAAATTTTTGAAAGACATCTCCCTGATTCTGTGGATCACTGGAGGGAGCTGGACCTCACCCCACAGGGGTACCAGAGGAGGAGTGCAGCTGAGGCAGAAGTGCAGACACTGAGGAAGAGAAATATGCACTGTGACAGTAACTGCTGGCTTGGGACAGACTTGGGAGGAACACTCCCTAGGTTCCACTGAGCACTGGAGAGAGATGGGCTTGAGATCCTCCTGCCTGCTGGTGACAGAATGCAGTGGCCCAGCTGAGGCGGCCCTCAGACTCCCCTTTGACTCTGTCAGGTGCATATCCCTGGCACATTTGCTCATTGGAGGCAACTGGGGAACTGACAGGTTACCAGTGATGGGGTGTGGCTGTGGTATATGGGGAAGGTGTTACCTTTAGCTAACTCTTTTGCTGGGTGCGCCATCCTGACTCCTTTGAACACCAGAGAGAGTCACACTTGAGCTGCCAGTGGACCCCCACTATCTAGTTGCTGGAGACCTTTTGAACTCTCCCAGTTGAGCAGTGATTCTGCTGCCTCAGACAAGTGGTTAGGAACTCTTGACCTGGGCTGGCCACCCGGAGACCCTCCAAGGTTGAGCCCTGGTTGTATTGTAGTGGGAGGGACTGATTCTCCTTTTCCAGTTGTTGTTGGTGGGGGGAGGGGTGTTGTAGTTGCTTGTATCTCTCCCCAGCTGAGATTTCAGCCTAAATTCGCCAACTCACTAGGACTGGATAGAAGCTGCCTGAATAAAAGACAGTACCACCTAGTACCATCACACTAATCAGGTCCTAAGTGTCTCTGGCTGTAGGACTGAAAGAGATTTTTGTTAAGCTATAGAGGAGAAGCCACAGTCACTAGTCCTAGCTCTAAAGGGCTGGTTAACTCCAACTCCTGGAACTCTCAGTCCAATCTCACCCTACTAGCTTCACTAGCCAAACTGTAAAAAGTAATCATGGGGTGAAACCAGCGGAAAAGTTCTGATAACATGAATAATCACTGTAGATCAACTCCCCCAAGGAACGATAAAGGAGATACAATAGAAGATGCCATTTATAAACATATGGCTGAAATGTGAGAAATAGAATTCAGAATATGGATGGCGAATAAAATTAATAGAATTGAGGAAAAAATGGAAATTGAACTCCAAAGACTTGTGCAAAAGTAATTTGAAGAAATCAATGAATTCAAAGACAAAATCTCCAAGGAGATGGACACCATGAGAAAAGAGATAGCAGAGTACAAGGAATTGAAAAAGCTATTCAAGGAGCTCTGAAATACGGTAGAATCCTTGAGTAATAGAGTTGAACAGGCAGAAGAAAGGATCTATGAAATCAAAGAGAAAGCTTTGAACATTCTCAAATGCTCAAAGAGGCAGAGAGATGGGGAGAAAAACTGATCATTCCTTGAGAGAGTTGTGAGATCAGTCCACAAGATCAAGTATTTATCTTATAGGAATTCCTGAAGGAGAAGAAGATGATTCTAAAGGCACAAATGCTCTACTCCAAGATGTTATGGAGGAGAATTTCCCAACCATTGCAAGAGATACAGAAATTCAGATAGTAGACAGTTTCAGAACCCCAGGCTGATTTAATCCAAATAAAGCATCTTTTAGACACGTTGTGATTAACTTTTCCAAAGTTAATATGAAGGAGAACATTCTGCAAGGGAATGTTGTAAGAAAAGTATAACCTACAGGGGAAGAATATTAGAATGACTGCAGATCTTCCAGACAAATCTTTCTGAGCCAGAAGAGGATGGTCATCGACCTTCAATCTTCTAAAACAAAATAACTTTTAGAACAGGATCCTGTATCCAGATAAACTGAATTTCATTTGTGATGGAGAAATCAAATACTTTGCCAACTTACACATGTTGAAGAAAATTGCCATAATTAAACCAGTTCTCCAGAATATTCTCAGACCCTCAGATTAATGATTAGTTCAATAGTCTACCACAAAAATAAACTCACCCAGAAAGTTTTGAACAAAACCTAACATCCTCAATGGTGAAAGGATTAAAAATATCCACTGGACATTTGAAAAACATGACTACCAAAATACTACCATGCTTATCAATTCTCTCAATTAATGTGAATGGCTTAAATTGTCCTCTAAACTGGCACAGATTAGCTGACTGAATACAAGAACTCAGGCCAGATACCGGTTGCATAAAGGAGTCTCATCTTAACTTGAAGGATAAAAGAAGACTCGGGGTGAAGGGATAGACATCTATAATATAGGCAAATACAGAGAGAAGCAGGGATTGCAATTTTATTTGCAGATAAAATTGGTTTCATACCAATAAAGATAAGGAAAAAATACTGATGGACAATACATAATTGTTCAAGGAAACACTCAACATGCAGAGATTTTGATAATTAACATTTATGTGTCCTACCTAAGTCTCCTCAATTTATAAAGCAAACCCTAACAGATACGAACAATTTGATATCTTTGTGCACTATAATGGTTGGAGATTTTAAGACCCTTTTGGAGGTGTTGGAGAGATCCTCCAAAAAGAAACTAAACAAAAAAATTATAGACTTAAACTTAACCCAAGAACAAATGGACTTAACAGACAGCTACAGAACATTTCATCCTAATAAAACTGAATACACATTCTTCTCATCAGTCCATGGAACATCCTCCAAAATTGATCACATCTTAGGTCACAAGTCTAACTTCAGCAAATTTAAAAGAATAGAAATTATTCCTTGTATTTTCTCAGACAATCATGGAATAAAGTTGAACTCAACAGCAGCAGGAATCTTCATACTCAAACAAAGTCATGGAAACTAAACCTTGTGCTGAATGATAACTGGGTCAAAGAAGAGATTAAGAAGGAAGATTAAGAAGAGATTAAGAAGGAAATCACCAGATTTTTGGAACAAAATGATAATGAAGATATGAATATCAGAACATGTGGGATATTACAAAGGCAATCCTAAGAGGGAAATATATAGCATTAGAAGCCTTCATAAAGAGAACGGAAAGAGGGGAAGTCAACAACTTAATCGGTCATCTCAAGCAATTGGAAAAGGAAGAACATTACAATCCCAAACCCAGTAGAAGAAAAAAAAATAATCAAAATTAGAGCAGAATTAAATGAAATTGAAAACAACAAGAATCATTCAGAAGATCAACAAATCAAAAAGTTGGTTTTCTGAAAAGATTAACAAAATTGATAAACCTTTGGCTAACCTAACCAAAAACATAAAAGTAAAATCCCTAATATCATCAATCAGAAATGATAACGGAGAAATAACAGCAAACACCTTAGAAATTAAAAAAAAATCCTTAATGATTACTACAAAAAACTATTATTGGAAATATGAAAATATGGAGGAAATGGAATAATACCTGGAAGCACGCCATCTTACTAGACTCAGCCAGAAAGAATTGGAAATCTTGAATAGACCTATATCAAGCACTGAAATAGCATCAACTATATAAAATCTCCCAAAAAAGAAAAGTCTGGGACCTGATGGCTTCACATCAGAATTTTACCAAACCTTTAAAGAGGAACTAGTACTTATATTACGTAACCCTGTCCAAAATATAGAGAACGAAGGACTACTTCCCAACATATTCTATGAAGCAAATATCACCCTGATCCCCAAACCAGGAAAGGACCCAACAAAAAAAGAAAATTATAGACCAATATCATTAATGAATATAGATGCAAAAATATTCAATAAGATCTTAGCAAACAGAATTCAACAACACATCAAAAAAATTATATACCAAGATCAAGTTGGTTTTATCCCAGGGTCACAAGTTTAGTTCAACATACATAAATTTATAAATATAATACATCATATAAATAAAATGAAAAACAAAGACCATATGATTCTCTCGATTGATGCAGAAAAAAACTTTTGATAATATCCAACATCCTTTCTTGATCAGAACACTTAAGAAAACAGGCATACAAGGGACATTTCTTAAACTGACAGTGGCCATCTACAGCAAACCCATAGCCAATATCATATTAAATAAAATAATATTGAAAACATTTTCACTCAGATCTGGAACTAGACAAGGATGCCCATTGCCTCCACTGCTGTTCAACATAGTAATGGAAGTCTTAGCCATTGCAATCAGGCAAGAGAAGGTGGTCAAGTGTATCCAGATGGGGTAAGAGGAGATCAAACTCTCACTCTTCACAGATGATATGATCTCATACCTGAAAAACCCAAAGGACTCAACTACAAAACTCTTAGAAGTGATCAAGGAATACAGCAGTGTCTCAGGATCAATACTCAGGACAGGAACTCTGACTCTTGTCTTCCTGCCCAAATCCTTGTCACTTAGAATATTGTCTGGTAGATAATAGATGCTCAAATAAATAGTTATCAAATGAAAAAAAAATCAATACTCACAAATCAGTAGCTTTTATATATACCATCAACAGTCAAGCTGAAAAAAAAGTCAAGGACTCTATTCCTTTTACTGTAGTGTCAAAGATGAAATATCTGGGAATTTACTTAACAAAGAACATGAAAGATCCTTATAAAGAGAACTAAGAAACTCTGAGAAAAGAAATAGCTGAAGATGTTAACAAATGGAAAAACATACTGTGTTCATGGCTGGGAAGGATCAACATTGTTAAAACGTCCATACTACCCAAAGCAATATACAAACATATGCAATTACTACTAAAGCACCATTGTCATACTTTAAAAATATGGAAAAAAATAGTACTTCATTTTATATGGAATCAGAAAAAAAATTGTATAGCCAAGACATTACTCAGAAATAAAAACAAATCAAGAGGAATCACACTAACAGATTTCAGGCTATCCTATAAATCTATAGTGATCAAAACAGCATGGTAATGGCACAGAAGTAGAGAGGTATATATACGGAACAGAATAGAGAACCAAGAGATGAACCCAGTCACTTATAGCCATGTGATCTTTGATAAGTCTATCAAAAGCATAAATTGGGGAAAAGAATCTTTATTTAACAAATGGTGCTAGGTGAATTAACTAGTGACCCGTAGAAAACTGAAATTGGACCCTCACCTTTCACCATTAACAAAAATTGATTCTGACTGGATAAAAGATTTAAACTTAAGACTTGAAACTATAAAGATACTTACAGAGACTGCAGGGAAAACATCTGAAGAAATTGGACTGGGAGAATATTTTATGAGGAACACTCCCTGGGCAATTGAAGCAACACCAAAAATATATTACTGGGATCTGATCAAACTAAAAATCTTCAGCACAGCTAAGAGCACAGTAAGTAAAGCAAGCAGAATGGGAGAAGATATTTGCAGGTTATGTTTCTGACAAAGGTTTGATAACTAGAATCCACAGAGAACTCAAATTAATGAATAAGAAAAGAAAAAATGATCCCATTTCATTGTGGGCAAGAGACTTGAACAGAAGCTTCTCTGAGGAAGACAGGTGCATGATCTACAAACACATGAAAAAATGCTCATCAATTTTAATCATCAGAGAAATGCAGATCAAACCCACTTTGAGATATCATTTAACTCCAGTAAGATTAGCCCACGTCACAAAATCCCCAAACTGGAGTGGATGTGGATAGAAGGGAACATTTCTGCACCATTGGTGGGAATACAATCTAATACATCACTTCTAGAAAGAAGTTTGGACGACACTTAAGGAACTAAAAGTAAACCTGCTGTTTGGTCCTGGAATTCCTCTACTAGGTATATATCCAGATGACCAAAAATCATTTTACAACAAAGATACTTGCACCAGAATGTTTATTGAGACCCCATTCATAATTTCCAAATCATGGAAGCAGCCCAGGTGGCCATCAACCCAGGAGGATTAATAAATTGTGGTATTTGTATACCATGGAATATCATGTAGCCATAAAAAATGGAGACTTTACATATTTTATGTTTACGTGTTCAGAGCTGGAACATAGTCTTCCTAGTGAAGTATCTCAAAAATGGAATAAAAAGTATCCAATGTACTCAGTACTATTATAAAACTAATATGTAATCACCGACACTTTCATATGAATGATAAAACACAACTATAGTCCAGAATGAAGAAAGGTGAGGGGAGGGGAGGGGGGAGGCTGTTAGGAGGGAGGGGAATTGGTGGGATCTCACCTATTGTGCACAATGCAGGGGTACATGTCAAAACTATTAAGAGTAGAGTATAAATGTCTTAACACAACAAATAAGCAAGTGAGGTGAAGGCATTCCAAATTGTATATAAAATCAGCACATTGTACCCCATAAATGCATTAATGTACACAGTTATGATTTAATTTAAAAAAAGACATGTCCTTGTGGAAATATTTGTATTTTTTACATGTCTTTAGGTGTGAAATCACTTGGACATATTACTCCATAACTTGTCTTTTCACCTCTGAAATCAATATATTGTAATTCCTCCTAGAGTGTTAGAAAGATTTACATGTATGGAAAACACTTTGAAAGAGTAATGCATTATTAGAATAATATATGCATTTGTTATTTACATTGTTTGTTACAGATTTTTTTAACATTAACAAAAAAAACTTACTTTAAATTCTCAAAGCACTTTGTTTTTGTTATGGATTCACAAAATGAAATGTGAAGAAATGCAAAAATGCTTTCCAACATATGAAATACAATATAAAACTCTGAGTTAAAATAATTTCACTGGGTGGCACCTGTGGCACAGTGAGTAGGGCAGTGGCCCCATATACTGAGGGTGGTGGGTTCAAACCTGGCCCTGGCCAAACGGTAACAACAACAAAAGAAATAGTTGGGCATTTTGATAGGCACCTGTAATCCCAGCTACTCAGGAGTCTGAGGCAAGATAATCACCTAAGCCCAAGAGCTGGAGGTTGTTGTGAGCTGTGACACCATGGTACTCTACTTAGAGTGACCAAGTAAGACTCTATCACTAAAATGATAATAATAATAATTTTGCTATACAAGTAATGCCATTTTACAAATCAATCAAAATTAAAAAAAATTTTCATAAGAATTAAAAGCCACTTTCCATAGTTCTTTTCACTTCAGATTGAAAATGAAAATAGCACAGGAGGAGAGTATGCAGACTCTGGAGCCAGACTACCTTGATTGATTCCCTACTTCTATCACTTAATAGTTTATGACGTTAGGAGAATATCTTAGTTGGTCAGTGTTTGACTTAGTTAAAAAGTAGCTTAACAATGTTACCTCCTGCAGGGCTTGTAAGAATAAAATTAGATAATTAATGTAAAGCTTACAGCAGACTACCTAGAACATACTACATACCCACTGAATATCAGCTTTCAGTACTGTGATCCATTCTGGAAGTTTCTACCTGGTTTCCTCCTCCAGCATAGTGCCCACTCCCTAATACACAAAGTGTTTCTTAAGCATCTGTACCAACAAAAGTGTCACTATTTGGATTTAACCTTCCAGACAGTTTTGTCTTTTGGGCGTCTAGGCTGCAGAGCTTAGGAGGCACAGGTCAGTCTGGTAAATAATGTTGAAATCCAGTGTTAGCAAGACATGCACTTACTTGGTGGCCTTCTAACACCCCCCGCCCCCCCCCCCACATCATCAGGTGTTTCTCCCAGGGCTCCATCACTACTGACCTTCATTCTGGGCCCAGAAGGAACAAACCAAGTTCCTTCCAGCCTCATAATCCTGGCTATCCCTCCTTCCTTTGCCTGGGCTATGGTTTCCTCTGATCTTCTCATGGCTCATTTCTTCTATCATTCTGAGATCTCTTACCTCCCACCCCTGCCCCTACTACAACACAGTAATGGATCTTCGTAGTTGTCTTATTAAATTTCTTCCATTTTTCCTCCCCTCATGAGACATAAACCCCATAGAAGAAGCAGCCACATCTCACTTATTCATGAACTATAGGATTTGCCACCTACTATATCTCCTAATTATTCTATAAATATTTCTTAAGTGGATAAATGGAGAGAAGAACTGTTTGTATGTTTACTCTTTGCCTTGTAGTTCTTGGCTTTTGAAAATAAGAATGATTGCGGGGGGTGAAGGTAAGATGGCAGACTGCAGACAGCTTTCCACAGAGGCTCCCCCCCCAAGAAGGAGAGTTAAAAGACAGAAGTTTAGCAAGTAACCCAATGGTTTGGAGCTGAGCCAAGAAAGAAGGTTGAAGAATGCATATCAACTCTGCTGAGGTGAGCTGCAACCCCTAAGATACAAACAAAAGGTACTGAATCCACCATCAAGCAGATGGGAGTCCCCTCCCCCATGAGAAGGGCTCCCAGTAAACTCTATACAAAGAAGCAAGCAGAGTGCAAATGTCCTCCCATTCCATCCCATGGGAAAGACCCTCTAAAAACTGGACCTCCTACTCATACTAGGGTGCCATGACACTCTCCTGCCAGGCATAAAACTGTATATATTTTCTACCTGAAACTCTGAACTCCCAGCACTCCCCTCCACTCTCACCCTGAGGTCTGAAAGCCTGTCCCCCATGGAGTCCAGATTCTTGGGCATTTTTCT
>NW_003852549.1:880623-883423 GCF_000181295.1 Otolemur garnettii
GGGGGACTATCCCGGACAGACATACCCTGTCTCTCTGGTCAACCAGAGGAATCTAGGCACCTTCTCCGGTGGCAGCTACCAGAGGACGGATCTAGGATGTGAGTAAAGGAGCACAGGGACTAGAATTTGTGGGTGCAGAGCTGGCAGACTTCCAGGGAGGGGCCAAGCCAGAGGTCTGCTTTACTGAGGCTGAGACACACCTGACCCCCAGGAGATCATAGCTGAGACAAACGTGGGCAGGCAGAGGCAGGAACTGACAGCTCAGTGTGAGCTCTAACTGATTGCCACTGCCCAGAATTGAGTCGTGGTGTCTGTCACCTCAAGCAGTGTCTGATAACCAGGACAGAAACAAACTCTGTGAAGTTGTGCTCTTCTGCCAGCAACAGCAATCAGGGCTGGGGCTGGAACTGAGTGAACCACCCTGCCTCCATTAAGCACCTGAGGTTGTCAGGCCTCACCTCTCCTTGCTGGATAGTGGCTGAGAACAGAGACCTGGCTGAGGAGACACAGATCTCTCTCTGACTCAGGCAGGCATAAACCCCTGGGGCATCTGCTCATTGGGGTGAACTGGGTCATGCCTGAGCCCCACTGGGGTTACCAGTGACTAGGTGTGACAGAGGTGCAAAGTGGGGAAGGAGGCATCAACCTTTCCAGACTAATTTATTTGCTGGGTTGGTTCTTCTGACCTCCCAGAGCACTGGAGCCAGTCATACCTGAACTGCCAGCATACGCCTGCTATTTAGTTGCCAGAGACTTTTTGAACTCCCCCACCTGAGACCAGGGATGACTGGGACAATTGATTTAGACCTTTTGAACTGGGCCAATCACCTGAGGACTATCCAAAGTGGTACCCTGGGTGTGTGGTTGTGGGAAAGTGTGATTTTCATTTTCCAATTATGTCTGTGGATGGCAGGGTGACTTAATTGCTGGTATTTATCCATGGCTGAGACTTCAACCCAGAATAACTAGTTTACTAGGGTAGAACATAGACCAGCTGAAAACAAGACAAGTGACTTAGCCCCACCAAACCAAGAAGGCCCCCAGTTTCTCAGGCTGTAGTACTGTACGGGTCCTTGGCAAAGCTCTAAGGACAAAAGCCAAACAGTGTAAATTAAGCATGGGGCAGAATCAGTGGAGAAACCCCAGTAACATGAATAACCAGAGTAGATCAACCCCCCTCAAGGAAGGACATGGCAGTTGCAACTGAAGACCCCATCCATAAACAGATGGCTAAGATGTCAGAAATCAAGTTCAGTGTCTGGAAAGCAAATAAGAGCAACAGAATGGAGGAAACGAGGGAATCAGATTTTCAAATTATTCAAAAGATGTTTCAAGAATTCAACAGTTTCAAAGATAAAATGACCAAAGATTTGGACACACTGAGGCAAGAGTTTGGAGCCCTCAAAGATCTGAAAAATCACTAACAGAATGGAGCAGGCAGAAGAAAGGATCTCCGACACTGAAGATAAAGCTTTTGAATGCACACAAGTCCTCAAAGAGGAAGAGAAATGGAGAGCAATAATAGATCATTCTCTCAGAGAACTCTGGGATAATTCGAAGAAAACTAATATTCACCTTATAGGAATCCCTGAAGGTGACAAGGTTGCTTCACAAAACACAGAGACTTCTCTTCATGAAATCATGCAAGAGAACTTTCCAGATATGACAAGAGATTCTGAAATTCAGATAGCAGACAGTTTCAGAACCCCAGCACAACTCACCTGAATAAGACATTCCCCAGGGATGTTATAATTAACTTTAACAAAGTTATTATGAAAGACAAAATTCTAAAAGAAGCCAGACATAAGAAAACCATAAACTACAAGGAGAAGAATATTAGAATGACTTCAGATCTCTCTGCTGAAACCTTTCAGGCTAGAGGAGGGTGGTCATAGACTTTTAATCTCCTAAAACAAAACAACTTTCAACCCAGGATCCTGTATTCAGCTAAACTGAGTTTCATCTATGATAGAGAAATTAAATACTTTAATGACATTCACATGTTGAGGGAATTTGCCATAACTAAACAAGCTCTCCAGTATATCCTCAGACCTATCCTCCATAATGAACAGTGCAATCCTCCACCACAAAAGTAAACTCACTCAGAAACTTTTGATCAAATTCCAGCTTCCACAGTGATGAAAGGATTAAAAATGTCCACTGGACTTTCGAGAAACTCAATACTCAAAATTTTACCAGGCTTATCAATATTCCTAATCAATGTGAATGACTTAAATTGTCCTCTAAAGAGGCACAGGCTGGCTGACTGTATACAAAAACTCAGGCCAGATATCTGCTGCATACAAGAATCTTACCTTAAAAGATAAGTAGAGAGTCAGGGTGAAGGGATGGTCATCTAAATTCCAGGCAAATGGAAAGCAGAAAAAAGCAGGTGCTGCAATTTTATTCTCAGACACAATAGGCTTTAAACCAACAAAAGTAAGCAAGGATAAGGATGGTCACTTCATATTTGTTAAGGGTAATACTCAATATAATGAGATTTCAATTATTAATGTTTATGCACCCAACCATAATGCACCTAAATTTATAATAGATACTCTAATAGGCATGAGCAACTTGATTTCTTCCAGCACAATCATAGTCTGAGACTTCAACATTCCTTTGGCAGTGTTGGATAGATCCTCCAATAAGAAGTTCAGCAAAGAAATTTTAGATTTAAACTTATCCATCCAACATTTGTATTTAACAGACATCTACAGAACATTTCATCCTAACAAAATTGAATACACATTTTTCTCATCAGCTCACAGAACATACTCCAAAATTGACCACATCTTAG
>NW_003852549.1:885447-898222 GCF_000181295.1 Otolemur garnettii
CCAGCTACTTACCGTTATCTGATCTCTGACAAGCTAATTAAAAACATTTTGTGGGGAAAAGATTCCCTATTTAACAAATGGTGCTGGGTGAACTGGCTGGTGACCTGTAGAAGATTGAAACTGGACACACACCTTTCACCATTAACTAAGATAGACACTCAGTGGATTAAAGATTTAAATTTAAGACATGAAACCATAAAAGTATTAAAAGAAAGTGTAGGTAAAACACTTGAAGAAATTGGCCTGGGTGCAAATTTTATGAAGAGGACCCCTCGTGCAATTGAAGCAACATCAAATATACACTATGGGGACCTGATCAAACTAAAAAGCTTCTGCACAGCAAACAACACAGTAAGTAAAGCAAGCAGGCAGCCCTCAGAATAGGAGAAGATATTTTCAGGTTATGTCTCTGACTAAGGTTTGATAGCCAGAATCCACAGAGGACTCAAGCGTATTAGCAAGAAAAGAACATGTGATTCCAACTCAGGGTGGGCAAGGGACATGAAGAGAAACTTCTCTGAAGAAGACAGGTGCATGGCCAACAGACATATGAAAAAATGCTCATCATCACTAATCATCAGAGAAATGCAGATCAAAACTACTTTGAGATATCATCTAACTCCAGTAAGATTAGCCCACATCACAAAATCCCAAAACCAGAGATGCTGGCATGGATGTGTAGAAAGGGGGACACTTCTACACTGCTGGTGGGAATGGAAACTATTGCGTCACTTTTGGAAAGATGATTCGAGAACAGTTAGAGAACCAAAAATAGACCTGCCATTTGATCCAGCAATTCCTCTAGTAGGTATATATGCAGAAGACCAAAAATCACATTACAACAAAGATATTTGTACCAGAATGTTTATTGCAGCCCAATTCATAATTGCTAAATCATGGAAGAAGCTCAAGTGCCCATCGATCCACGAATGAATCAATAAATTGTGGTATATGTACACCATAGAATATGATGCAGCCTTAAAGAAAGATGGAAAGTTTACCTCCTTTATGTTTACATGGATGGATTGGAACATATTCTTCTTAGCAAAGTATCTCAAGAATGGAAGAAAAATTATCCAATATATTCAGCCCTACTATGAAACTAGTTTATAACTTTCATACAAAAGCTATAGACCAATTATAGCCCAAGAATATGGGGATGGTGGAGAGGGATGGGAGCCCAGAGGGGAGGATAAAAAAAAAAGAATGATTATGTGTGAGTACACATGTGTGTGCACAAATAGATGGAAAAATAAAAGTGCTGTAAGCGTGAGTTGGTGTACATGTATGTATATCCTAGCTCTGTTTCCTGAGGGGGCCTAGAGTCAATGACATCCCAGTCACAACAACCATACCTGCTATGCAGATATTGATTTCCAAACACCATGCTTCAGGCCAGGCCCTCACTCACTGCTGTAATCTCAGCACTCTGGGAGGTCAAGGCACGTAGATGGCCTGAGCTCCAGAGTTCAAGACCAGCCTGGGCAACAGTGAGAGCTCATGTCTACTAAAAAATAGAACAACTAGCTGGGGATTATGGTGAGCTTCTATAGTCCCCGCTACTCGTGAGGCTGAAGGAAGAGGATCTTGAGAATTTATGATACTCATTTCTTATTTTTGAAAGGAGTATCATTTTATGTAAGATATTAACATTAGATGAAGCTAAAGGGTATAATGTAACCCTCTGTACTTTCTTTGCAATACAAAAATCTCTTAACCTCAAGAATTTTAGGTTGCTCACTCTACCCAGGGCAACAAAGTGAGACAATGTCTCAAAAACATAAAATAAATAAATACATATCTTGCTTCATTAAAAAGAGCCCCTTTGAAAAATTCTCACTTCTAGAATGAGGGCAAGGAAAATATGGCACAGTCTGGAGCACATAGTGGTGCAAGAGAGTAAGGACAAGTTCAAGAAAATAAAAAATAAATGGAAGAGAGCATATCACAAGAACAGAGGTGCCAATCTGAGACAGCTCCCAGTGGCAAAAGTTGGAACAGTTTGAACAACAAAAGAAATATTAGTAGGGACAGATATAATTCCAAAATAAAACAAATATCCCTAAGTTCCATAATGACTTGATAAATGATTACATAAATAAACAGCAGTAGAATGAGATAACTTTCCCTTAAGTGTTCCAAGTAAGTAATGTAGAAGGGATGAGGGAAATAGAAAATGACCATTAGAATACCACAGTAACAACTGCTGCAGACGGTATCCACACACAGATGCTGAAATCAGTGGGTAAAACGTTAAGGGCAAAAGGACATTTGCATTACTTCAATATAGCTCCCAAAACTGTTTATTAAATGGGCGGTGCCTGTGGCTCAAAGGAGTAGGGCGCCAGCCCCAAATGTCAGAGAAGGCAGGTTCAAATCCAGCCCTGGACAAAAACTGCAAAAAAAAAAAAAAATGTTTATTAATTATTTTGCTGATTCTAACTTATGCCCCAAAACTCTTTAATAATGCTCCCTCTAGCAGTTGAAGCTTAATTCCCCCCTGCTTGAGGGCTGGACTTGTTCATTTGTTTCTATTAAATGAAAGCCTGTGGAGAGAGCTGGCAGGCTGACTTTAAATGAGTGATCAGGGTAAGCAGCAGTAAGTCACGGTGATCTTGTGCTGTGATTCAGTGATGCGGCCATGCCACCTCTGGGGCATGCTTTCCCCAAATCCATAACCTCAATTTAATCACGAGAAAAACCCAACAGATGCAAATTGAGGGTATTTTATAAAATATCTGGCCTATAGTCTGTAAAAGTGTCAAGGTCATGACAGATGAGGAATGATTGAGAAACTGCCACAGTTGGGAGAGCATTAAAAGGGCATGATGACTAAATGCCATGTGTATCCTGAGATGGATCCCCAAAGAGAATGAGAGTTTAGACCCCCAAAAGGCAAAATTATAATCAAGTCTATGATTAATTTAATAGTATTTAGGATGTTAATTTCTTATTTTTGAAAAAAGCATCATGTTTATGTAAAATATGAACATTAGAGGATGCTAAAAGCTATAAGGGAACTCTCTGTACTTTCTTTGCAATAGTTCCATAAATCTATAACACTTTAAAATAAGAAGTTCAGGAAAATAGTGGAAGTGTTTAAGATCCAGTTCCTAGGATATATTAAGGATTTAACAAAATGTTTTAAATGAAATAGTTGCTATATCTGATAGCATTTTTTTTTAACCCAGCTATAGAATTATCTCCATTGACTTTTATGTAAGTCCAATCTGCAGCTCAAATGTTATCTTTATATCACATATAAACCCTTCTAAATTTATACATATTCTAACTATTTTTTCTTTAGAATTCATGACATACTTGATGCATTATGTGGTTTATCTCACATCTAAAAATATAAACTTTTAAAAGGAAGAGCCATATCTTTTATATTTTTTAAGACTCTCTTCAGGGCCCAAAGATAGTAAATGTTCATGATGCATTCATGAATTAACAAATGATAAAATACATGACTAATTATTGTTGTAAGTATTTGATTTGGTTATTCTATACAATTATGTGATATTGGAAAAAAGATTCATGACTTTTTTTGGCTTTATTAACTCATCAGAATCTCTAATAAAGTTTCATTTAATACACGTTAAGAGATTGCTCATCTCACCCATGTTGAACAGGTCCTTTGATAATACACAATTATGATTCTAAGCTATGGCTTGAGGAGAGTAGAGGAATGGTGAAGGGTGATACAGTAGAACATCAACCATTTGCTTCATGGTTCTGGCTACTTGGTGAAGAACACTGGACTCTCTTTCAGGGTCACCTAAACAGATTCTCTATCAGAGCAGAGGGATCTTATTTTGAAAATATTTTCTACTATGAAATTATCTTCCCCAGCTAGGGAAAAGAATTTTAGAAATTTTTTATAAGTTAGGCTCTATAGTAGTAATACAATATGTTCACATTTAGGATATATTGCCCTATTTGTAACAAAAGAAGAATGTGACTTTATGCATAAATGCTTTTGTAAATATTTTCTGTCAATGAAAAACAGTGAAATTCTTGATCATTTGTAGCATTGTAAAATCAGTAGCTTACCATTGTATAATGACATGGCTGCTATCGCTCAGAGGCAAGGGGGCCAGCCTAGGGCTGTGAATTCTATCTGTTTTGAGAGGAATACTATTGGGAGGTGATTATTGCGAGGTTTCTGTGTTAGGGCCCCACTGCACATCCTTGGTCTTCTGACACTGAGAGGTAAAATGGATAGTGGGGATCAGGGAGATGAAGGGAAAGTGCTTTGGACAGAGAAGATTGTAAAGAACAGAAAGAATTTTACCAAAGCTTGTGTGGGTCTAGGAAGTTGGTTGGAGAACTTTCAGCAGTGGTGTAGAGAAGTTTAGCTGAGACTGAGAAATTGGGAATCCAATTTCTAAAATATCCAAAAGCTCTAAATATCCAAAAGCCCCCAAGAAGGAGAAGAGGTTACCTTTTGTTTGAGGAAGGAGTAGGGATGAGATAGCTTGAACACAATCAGAGGGCATGAGTTTTTCTCACTCCTGTAAGAGGATGCCAAGATATTGAAAAGAGGGAGAGATTTGTTGGGATTTGGAAGGGGACACTGTATATCCTTTGGTAGTAAGGAAGGAGAGTGAGTGAATACTGTCTTGCCAGGAGGCACTGAGAGAGGGGCTGCATTAAAGAAGCTAGTTTACATACTGAAGAACTGTGGGATTTTCTGGTAAAGTTAATTGCTGGATGTCAGTCTGAAGTGCCTGCCCAAAGTAGTGAGGGCTGTCTCTAAATCCTTGTGGGAGAACCATCCAAGTCAGCTGTTGGCTGATGGAAGAATCTGGTTCTCTCCAGGTGAAGGCAAAAAGGAGTTGGGATAGCTCATGGATGAAAATGGTAAAATAGGCATTTTTGTGATCTAACACTGTGTAGTGGGAGGTATTGGAAGGAATGTTAGATAGGTGGATCATAGGGATTTGAGACTACTGAGTGAATAGGCTTAACAATTTCATAATGGCCTGTAAGGATAGGGGTGTTGTAGGATGAATTTGTAGGTTTGAGAATAACAGTTGACTGAAGTTTGAGGATGAGTGGTTTAACTGTCCTGAGGGTTGCCTTGGGGATTGGATATTGTTTAAGGGAAGGGTATGAATGTTGGGTTTGGAGGTCCCAAAATTAAGGATGTCTGAATGAGGGGAGGTGATAGAAGGAAAAGACGTATCCCACACAATAGAACCCACAGGGAGGTTGGATTGAGAGAATGGAGGGGTTGTAGAAGACAACCCCTTTTGCTTTCACCTGGACAGGGGAAGGATTAGAGCAGAACAGGATGGGTAATGAGAGGTGAGGGCTGGTGGGAATTGTCAGGGTTGCTTATAATTTTCAGAGGATATCTCTACCTAGTAGGGGAACATTATGTAAAGGAGTAATAAGGAATGAATGTGAGAAAGAGTGTCCAGAAAGTGCACACCACAAAGATGGAGTAGAGTGAGGGTGAATTACATTACCATCAATACTCACCACCAAGATCTCTGTTCTAGAGGACATTTACAAGATGGCATATGAAAAAGGTTGCTCTTGTGTCTCATAGAAGAGAAATTGACTTACCTTCCACTAGCGAAATGTCCAGAGTTCAGATTTTGTAATTATCCAGGGGGCATCTGATTTTCCAGGAACCATCAATCTTTAGCAGCTAGGCCCAGAACATCAGGAAATTCAGGCATATTTTGTGAGTGTCTATGAACTAGGTCCTCAGAAGGACCCGGGCTGAATTTAGCCACATTCTGGGAGTGTCTGCAAACCAGGTCATCAGAAGAACCTGGGCAGTCAAACTTCCAATGAGGGCCTCTGCAGGCTGGACACAGTTGGGGGACACAGTTTGGGGGAAGGCATTGTCTTGCCCAGTGACCTGGCCTGCTACACTTAAAACATGGTCCTGGGAGAAATCTCACTCTTTTGGAGTGCCCTGAGGTAGTTGGGGTTTGTCTAATGGTGGAAGCCAATAACTGGAGTTCTGAGAGCAGCTACCATTTAGAGGCCTCCTGACAATTATTAAAAACTTTAAAGGTGGTGGCGCCCATAGCTCAGCGGGTAGGGCACCAGTCACATCCACCAAGGCTGGCGGGTTCAAACCCAGCCCAGGCTAGCTAAAACATCAATGACAACTGCAACAAAAAAATAGCTGGGTGTTGGGGAGGGAGCCTGTAGTCCCAGCTACATAAGAGGTTGAGGCAAGAGAATTGCTTAAGCCCAAGAGTTTGAGGTTGTTGTGAGCTGTGATGCCATGGCACTTTACCCAGGGTGACGGATTTTCTTTTTTTCAAAAAAAAAAATTAAAATATAGATCGATAAGATCACTCTGAGGGGGCCTGAGGGCCCTGAGAGGAAATTTGGAGTTTTTTTCCAGATATCAGGTACAGACTGAGAGATAAAATACATGTTTAAAATGAGTCTGCCCTTGTTGCTCTCCAGTGATAGGGTGGTATATTGTGGAGAGCTTCATTATGACTATGATGGGCTAAAAACTGGGCACGATTTTCATCCTGTTTCTGGGTTATTTCCTTTAACTTATCATAATTGATGGCCTTTTGGGATGCCTTTTTTAGTCCCTCTAAGAGACACTGGACCATGTGGTTACAAAGGTGGACCCCAGTAGCACCAGTTTGGTAATTCCAATAGGGGTCCTCCCTGGGAACGGCTGTAGCACCCTCTGGCAGGGTCTAGTCTGTTCTACATAGGTCTATGGCATGAATCTTGGCTTGAGTCCAGAGTTGCTCTCTATCTTCCTAAGTTAGAGTGGAGGTGAGGATGACATATAAATCATGTCAGGTTAGATCATATGATTGGGTTGGATATCTGAATTCTTGAGGGTATTTTGTGAGATCTGTAGAGAATGAACCTAGTCTCTGACTTATGTGGAAGAGGTCTGAAAGAGAGAAAGGGACATGAACCCTGACAATGCCTTCCATTCCTGCAACCTCTAGGAGAGGATATAGGGGTTGTGGTATTCTGGAAATGGGAGGTCCAAAGGTGTGGCCAGACCTAGTATTGGGCAGGGAAACTGGGTCTGCCCTGTTTCTTTTTTCTTCTGGGTCCACCATTTTTTTTCTCTCTACCACATGTTGTAGAAGGCGGGTGAGATGTGGTGAACAGAGAGGGGATGGGGTGGAATTTTGCAGTAGGGAGGAAGTTGGGGGGCTGTGGAGATGCAGAGGGAGGGATGATATGCTGCATCAAAGGAAGATAATAGAGATTCAGATAAGTTGGAAAAAGTTGGCGTTACCTGAGCCAGGAAAATCTGAGAAGGTTCACAAGATGAACACAGGGAAGGAATGTTTCAGAATATGAGAAATGCCTGGATGTAAGGCATCTCTGACCATTTGCCTAATTTTTGACAGTAATTATTGAGATCAGTGAGAATTAAGGTATCAAAGGTGCCATGTTTAGGCCAATGTGAGTCATTGCCAAGTTTGTAAATAGTCCAAGCAGAAAAAGATGAGACGTTTAGGTTTAAGGTCAGGATAGAGTTGTAGAGGCTTTAGGGGAGTTAAAAGACAGATTAAAGGTGAAGAAGGGGGAATTTGTGACTGTATGGTGCCCATATCAAAAAACTGGAGGTGGAAAATAAATGAGATTAAAGTGAAGATATAAAGAGAACTTTGGGGCGGGGGTGGGGAGAGGAGGAATGAAATGGCTGAAGTTGCAGCCAGAGAGGACCTGGCCTCTGCACTTGGCTATCAGATGGAAAAAGTGATCCGGACTCCCAGGAGGGTACTGGACAGGTGCACCTGGCCTGTGGGAGGTTAGTTCATGACTGGAAGAGGCATAAATGACCAAGAGTGGTCCAAACCTACAAGAGGTTGCTAGACCAGAGAGCCTGGCTCACTGAGGCTGGGATCAGGGAGACTATCTGGTCTCTGCATATGATCTTGGTCAAAGTAGGCTTGGCCTCTGTGTGTGATCTTTAACCAGCTGGAAAAATATAGGTGCAGTGGGGAACCAGATAGGTGAGCCTGGCTGGCTGAGGTTAGCCTGTGACCGGAAAAGACACGGACCACCAGAAATGGCCCAGCCCCATAGGGGGGCATTGGGTGGGTAAACCTGGCCCACTGAAGTTAATCTGATACCAGAGGAGACATGGATTACTGGAATTTTCTGCCTAAAATGGGGAGAGGGAAGGAAGTTTTAAAAGATGCTGAGAGGTTACTAGACCAGAGAGCCTATATACAAATGCTTTTTAAAGGTGCAGAGATAGAGGGAGAGGAGAAGAGGAATTAGAGTAGGGAGGAAAAGAGAAAAGAAGTTCAGAAAAAGGGTTTTACACAAAGGCTTACCTCAGTATTACATGGATGAATTTTAGGCAGGGTCAGAGGGTGTTCCATTTCCCTTCATCTTGTGGGAACAAGGGTCCGTTTGGTTGGGTCCTATGGGATATATTTTCAGCCCCCCAAGGGGCCTTCTTTCCATCTGAGTCACAGCACCATATGAGATGTTCCAGGCCCCAAAATGAAAGATTATTCTGAGGCATGAGACAAAAGGAAAATGGAGCGCCAGTTCTGTGCTTTTATCAATGTGACTTTTATTCCATCTGGGTGCAGGTTAGGGTGAAATTTCTGTTTGGAAATAAATACACATGTGGGCTATGGCAGATGGGGATTTTCAAGGGTCAGAGAGGCAGGAATTAGTCCATTCACTGTTTCCTGGGAGGGACATACAGTGGGTCCTTTGTGTGGGTCAGTCCTACCTGAGCAAGTGGGTGGGAAAGGGTCAGAGAGGCAGGTATTGGTCCATTCACTATTTCCTGGGAGGAACATGCACTTGGTCCTTCTGGGCAGGTCAGTTCTACCTGGGTGGGTCAGTAATCTGATTCTATCATTGTTGACTACAAATTTTATTTTCTTTAAAAATGCAAAATGTGGACAATCAAGAGGATTTCTAGAATTTGATAAAAGGCTACAGAATTTTCAGGAAATAAAAAAGAATTATCAACTAAAAAAAATTAGATCATTCTTAAGGACATTGGCAAAAAGCAAGTGAAGCTCCACATACATTGCTAGATGCCAAGGGTACAGCTAAAGTTCACCTTCCTTTGTTGAGATGGTCTCTTACTAGGGTCACTCCTTACATAATTCACAAAGAAGATATTTAAACTGACTTTTTTATTAAGTGTATTGCTAGTATTATATTTCTTACCATCAGTACAATTGTATTTGTAAAATGTCAAATTTGCAAAATAGTGACTTTTTCCATTTACCTACATTGTTGATTTCAGCAGAAGACTGTAATTAGAAGATGACAATTTTTTACTTTCTTACAGTAAGAAAATCAACTATTTATAGATAGCTCAATGCATGATACTATATAGACAAAAATATTTGTTTGTATATATAAAAATATATTTTTACTTTCACCTAAATGTTCCATCAAGGCATACTGAAAGGCTAATGAAGTTTTTTATATTATGACACCTTAGGACTGTAATTTTGAATGGAAAATGGAATATTCACCAATAAAAAGTATCAACTACTAGCTTCCCCAGAAAAATCAATAATTTTATAATAATAAAAACCATCAACAATTGTTTTGAAAATTAATGGTCTCTTTTACCTGATGTGGTGTGGGGGAATAAATCTTCATAACTCTGAAAAGAGTGCAGCCACACTAGAAAAACAGTCCAGAAACCAAACTGCAGGATCTCAGCAACCCCCTCCCTATAGTCCTGAAAGACAAGGTTAGTGTCACCGGGAAACAACAGAACAGTGAATTTCTACCCTAGCCCTGCAGGCAACCAATCAAGGAACTAACTCCTAAGATTTGCCCTTAGTGCAAAAATCAGTCCTTGTGCAGAAGAGGATTACTCTCTCCAGCAACCTCCTCCCACATTCCAACTACGGTGATAAGGTTAATAAAAGCCTGGTGAACTGTGTGAGGGCGGCTGACTTGGTCACACTCCACTCCACTCCACTCTTTTTCTCTTCTCAGTAAAGCCTCTCCTTGATCCCAGGGCTGGGTTCCTCCTTGCAGACCCTCACCTCACCTCTACCCCTGAACCCCTCAGTGTGGGATCATGTTTATTAGAACCAGAGTGCATGTGCATAGTTTAATTCCTCAATTTTTCTGGAGGCTACTGAGTCCTCAACAAGCAGGGAAATAGATGTTATAATGGAGCCAGAGTTAGAATGGATGATTCCCCTACACAGTTCATAGCTTTCTCTCATTTCTGCAATCAGCAGTTTATAGTACTATGCCAACCCCTAGAATAACAGGAAAAGTCTGACTCAAAGGAAATGAGTTCCATTTAGTTAAAGCCTCACTGGAGATTTGATAAAAAGTAAGCCATATACTTCTGTGAATAATCCTCTATCTGCAAATACCCCCAAGCATAGAACTAATTGAATTTAGGAGAAAATGCTAATATCCCTACTGACAAAATCTCCTTAAGTGTACTCTTCTTCACTATCCCAATGCCAACATACTAAAGAGATGAAACTTCTTGGATGAGTGTTTACAAATCATGATGCAGCTTTATATTATTAAAACATGATCACAGTGTCACAGAGCTATGACTGTACAGAATAACAGAATACTGGGGACAGGAAATTCATCATAGATTTGGAGAATATTCAAATAACCTGTGAAAACTGACTTGCCAAATAAACCTAATCTTTTTAGTTGCTATGGTAATTACTACATTTGTTGCAGAAATTTAGGAGATGCCAAATTCTTGGGCACAACGAAGCTTTATAAAGAGTATTCTAAGCATTCTAATTTTTAAAAATGCTTTTGGTTTGATGTTTGAGTTCACTGTAGGAATAAACTCCATTGGTAAATTCAAAGGCCATGAAAAGATGAAGAGAAAGATTAAAAGTTCAAGACAATGGGGAGGGATTAATTCTTATGATATTTATACCTTCTGCTTTTCTGTTAACAGTATAGTGTTTATAGGACATTAAATATTTGAGGCTGTGCCAGGAACCAGCCTGGCAAAGGTTAGACACCCTGGGAATAGACTGGCATGGGATGGAAAAAAGAGAAAAACGAGATCAGGAGGGCTTTTCCTCAACAGGAACAAGCAATCTCAGCTTTATTGCACAGATTTTATATATAGTAGTTTAAAGGCATGATCTTGTCATAATTGTATAACTTGATTAAAAACAGCCTAGGAGCAAAATAGCATTTTCAGCAGTCTGTGCTGACCAAAGGGGCATGGCTCCATTCTAATCTGGTTCAGGAACCAGCCATAACAGAAAAACCAGTGAGGCCAGGTTTGCATTCGGTCCTTGACTCAAATGCAGTTACTCAAACTGGGGGGCCTTGCCTCCCAGGAGGTCATTTCCCAACAAGGCTGAGCAAAGAGAGTGAGAATTGCCATTCAACACAAATCCACTGAGTTTCAATCTCCTGGGTTTAATTTCATGTTGCAAATGAAACCCACACAATTAGTCATCACTGCTACATTCCATATGAGCAAGAACTAAATTATTCCAGCCTTCCCTGGCTGCATCCATGGTGAGTGGAATCAGATTCCTTGAGGGCTTGTCTCTGTGGAGTTTGGGTGGGACCAGGTGAGATGCCTGTAACCTGTGGTGAGTCTTTTTTAGATCCAAGTGAACAGACATCTGTGAGCCTGAAACCATTCCCCAAGAGAAGGACCCATGGGAGAGTGACAAATAAGGTCAGTCCATTACCTTGAGAATTCCAAGTCAATACTGCACCAGGACTCAATTTGCAAAGAAGTTTCAGATATGAGGCACTGACATTTAGGCAAGGTCCAGGAGTATCCATGAGGACTTGAAAAACTATCTACAATGGAGTGATGAAAACTGAGGTCACAATCAAGAGATGCACTACATGATCTAAAAACACGGTAAACACTCAGTCACTGGGAAACAACCCATTTGGCAGCAGTCCCCAACAAGCAGAGTAAAAGGCTATCTGTGGAATGCAAGATACGGAACAGCAGGCACAAGATACGGAACACAATTGCAAAGCCCGTGTGAGCTTTGTCAGGTCCGTTAACCTCTGTCTCCTTCCCGTAAAATGCTAATAACAGTGTTTAACCCAGGGCATTTTCAGTTCCTGCTTAAAACAATGTCTAGCATCTAGTAAGTCTTCAGAAATACTGTTTTGTTGTTACTGTTATTTTGTTGTTTTCTTGTTGGAGGTGACTGGTGTTAAAGTAGCATGGGAGACTCTGGCCAAAGCCTAGCTTCATTAAGGAGCAGCTCTGATAGGACTCAGCTCCTGCCCACCTAGACCGAGAACTGTCTGAGCAATGTGTAGTAGGTTTACCTGAAAGCTTTCACCATGTCTGTCTCTGATTTCTCCGTCACTGAAACCATTAGCATTGTTACTGCTCATCCCTGTGGCATCTTCTGCGCGTAACACTTTGCTTTGGGACTTTGCAAAGTTATTCAACTTTCTGAGCCACAGAAACTTCTTACTACTATCTCTTGTGATTTTGTGCAGGGCATTCATATTTTGAAGTTTAATAATCACAAGAACATTCAGCATTTGGTAGAATATAATGAGGATCACTCAGTGAATTAGATGAGGTAACAACAATCTTAAAAATATGGAGCAAGAAAGTTACTTTGTAAAGGCAGGACTGGTGATGAAAAACTGCAGTTATGCAGTTATGTTAGGGGCAGAAATCAGCTTAGAAAGGGGAACTCTCTCTCATCTCCACTTCTGTAAGAATCCTGCTTCCTCTTCTGGTATCCCTGGCTTCCATACAGTCATTGGAAATATACCTACCCACAGTTAAATACGTAAGTGAAGCACCACCTCCTCTAGCAAGCTTTTC
>NW_003852549.1:898317-907985 GCF_000181295.1 Otolemur garnettii
AGGTTGGGGTGGGTGGGAGCAGTTGTTTAAGCTGCTTTATTTGAGGGGAATTTGCATATAAAATCCACCCATTGCTATTGTGTTTTATCTGACTTTATATTCTCAGGCTAGAAAATAGTCCTGATTCAACACAGAATCACCCTTAATAAATCATTTTGGATAAATTTATTTTATTTTATAACACATAGAAACACAATGTGTGAATTTATAAAAATTATACCCCTAATAAGAAAATTTCTTCTAAACTTGGCTTACTTGTAATCCTATATATGCTTCATTATCTAAAGAAAGATTTGTATATTTTGCTTTAATAATCACTTAAGTGCCATAATTAATAAAAGTAAGCAGATTAATTTCATAGTATAATACATGTTTAGACTGAGGACTACCATAGAAACTTCTAACTGTATGATGTTCAAAAGCTTAATTTCTTTTGTTAGATAACGTAAAATAAATACATTGGAAATTATTTCTGGAAGTTGTTTTTATCGGAATAGTTATTATATTTTAGAAATAGTTTTTGGAGACCTCAAAGGGATGTAATGAAGAGATGCCCAGTTTATGACCAGGCAGGAAAATCAGATATCAAATAGATCACTAGTATGGTTTTTAATTCAGTAAAAAATTATAAAGCTTGAAAGAAGCATGGAGATCATTTAGCACAACTTTATTGGAGGAATTAAAAGTATAGCAAAGTCAATGATGTGTTGAAATCACATAGTTTATTGTCAGAGTTAATAACTAAGCAGAGACTAATAAAATCACAAAGTCAGTCACAATATTCATTAACAATTATCCAATTTAGCCATCTGTTTCTTGAATGCTCTCTACAACATTCCTTTAAGTTGTGTCTGCTATGCTTGAATACTACCAGAAACAGAGTTTACTAGCCTCTGAAACAGACCATTTAGTCCTTGGACAAGCCCCAGTATTAGAAGGTCATTGCTGGCCAAGGATGGTGGCTCACACTTGTAACCTTAGCATTTTGGGAACCCAGAGCCAGTGCATCACTTGAGGTCAGAAGTTCAAGAGTAGCATGAGCAAGACCCAATCTTTACAAAAAAAAGAAAAACTAGCTGGGCACAGTGGCACACATTGTCCCAGCTACTCAGGAGGCTGAGACAGGAGGATCACTTGAACCCAGAAGTTGGAGGTTGCAGTGAGCTGTGATGATGCCACTCCACTCGAGCTGGGGTGGCAGAGAAAGACCTTGTCTCCAACTCCTTCCTCCCCAAAAGTTACAGTTCTGATGAGAAACAAGCCTTTTCTTTATTGTTTCTACCTATTAATCTTTGTTTTAGCATTTGAATTCATAAAAACAAGTCAAAAATATTTAAATATGAGATTCCTGCTAATTATTAAGGCAAGTGTCCTTTTAACAAAGTAACCTTCTATTTTGTGATTAGAGTGTTTTTATTAAATTAAAATGCACAGTGTTCTCATTATCAAAAACTTAAATATAGAATATAAAAAATCATCAACTACCTATATGTAACTTTTCTTAATTATTAATGCAGTCACCTCCTGTTGCCAGTAGAGTCCCATGGAGAAGTGGTGTTGCAGAGAATAAGACCTGCAATTGAAATTGTATGGAAATAAAGGGGGCCACCGCTCTCTATGGCAAATGGCAACCTTCTTTGTTTTCTCCTGACTTAAATAGCCAGCTCTGCACGTGTGCAGTGGTAATCAATACATCAATGACTTCATTGATATTCATTACAATCCATAATCCATTTCACGACTAAACATTTTGTGACTATCTCATGACCAGATCCTCCTGGGCCTGGAGCCTAGCAATCTACAGGTTAACTGATACTACTTTATCTAACATAATCCTCCTAAAAATACATGACTTAATGGAGAACATGTTGTTAGCCATTACTTCTTTGTTCTTATCTGATGAGGCCTGAGGTTCTGGGGGAGAAAGATAGATTAAATACCTGCCCTACTGGCTCCAGTGTCTGGAGGCAGTTACTTTAATCTTTAATCATAGTCAGGAAATTCCTAAGACTTACAGAAACTTGTTTGCAAGCCTCCGCTCCCATGTGGGCCTTAAGTCAGGGGTTTTTTTTTGCCCGCAACCAACCAGGCCAACCTTAGGTCCGGGGGTTTTTATGCCCTCAACCAACCCAGCCATATGGGATTCTGCCTCAGTTTCTCACAAGTATGCCTGCACAAAGTCTTTTCACTGCTCTCTTTCAAATAGCTTTTTTTGCCAGACACATATAAGCCTTTTGCCTATAACCTCCTTCTTTGTATAGGCATTTTCATTAATGTAAATGAATTCTTCTGTTTAATATTTTATCCATAATTACTACTTATGAAAATATGATTATTTTCCTGTAACATTAAACACATACCATTTTAATACCTGAACATTTTGTATTCAAAGAAATTCGGTACTTCATTGAGCTGGCTGATAGTTATTGGCTTTTGAGTCTCTCTAATTTTTCTGAACAATAAAGAACAGAATTAAGCTTACTTCTGTGCCTGCCTTGTAAAATACAACTCTAGAATAGATTCCTGGAAGAGGTATTCCTAGAGTAATAACTTGAAACTTTCTGAAGACTAACACATATATTTTTAATTCTTTTCCAGTTTACCACCAGTGATTTATGTAAAAAGAATTTTCACTGCATCATTTCCAGTACTGGGTAGTCTTTTGCCTATAATCTGATCACATATAACACATGCAATATATATTTACCTTATTAGTAGACTTCTCAGTCGTAGTGGTCAGTAAAGTTGAATGCTTCTTAAAAGAACATTTTTTATTTATATTTGCTTTCTTTTGAAGGGACTTCTCATTTGACTCTTTCAATGTTAGTGGTTTTTCTTTCTTACTTAATAAACTCTTCTCTGTCATATTTATTTTGAATAGTCCCCCTAGTAATTTTACATTTTAATTTTGTATATTATGTTTTGGTACTAAGAGTTTTAAATGTTATGTATGCACATCACAAGTCTTTCTTACAGTCATTTCTCCATTGTTGCTTAGAAAATACTCTTTGTCATAAAAAAGATAGACCAATATTTACTTATTTTTTTTATCATTTTATCTATTGTAACATTTAACTTTAAAAGTTATTATCTGTTCTCATAGTGCTACAAACTAATATTTCCAAAACTTCTAACTAGTTGTCTCAACACCATTTATTATTTTTCCACTTCCAAGTCTAGTTTGTCATGCTCCCTGTTAGAATGCTACTATCCAGTAGTTTTAAATTACTTCTCCCTCTCTGCCTCTCTTTCTCACACAGACACACACCACTGCAATAGCAGGAAAGAGAGTAACACCCCAGCCACATAGTGTCTTTTTTTTTAACTCTGCAGTTTTCTCCTTCCAGGTCTAATTTTTGAGACTCTGTCTCACTTTGTTGCCCTCAGTAGAGTACTATGGCATCACAGCACACAGCAACCTCCAACTCTTGGGCTTAAGTGATTCTCTTGCCTCAGCCTCCCTTGTAGCAAGTAGCTGGGACTACAGGTGCCTGCCGCAATGCCTGGCGATTTTTAGTGATGGGGGTCTTGCTCTGACTCAGGCTGGTCTCGAACCTATAAACTCAGCCAATCCACCCATCTTGGCCTCCCAGAGTGCTAGGATTACAGGCACGAGCCACTGTGCCTGGCCCAATAGTTCCAATTTTTTAAATAGAAGGATCATTTTATCAAAAATCCTACATGTGCATAAAAATGTAAGCATTTTTTATATTTTTTGCTATCATCAGACTCTTTCTGTTTTGGGCAAAAGACTCACTCTTGCAACCATAACTAATCATAGACACATATATTCAGAAACTAAAAGTTATCTGTGTGCCACAGGGTCTGATTATGGCAAGGGCATTTTGAATACAAGTCATTTTGGGAATGGGTTATTTTGTCTATGTATGAGCTTGTGAAGTACTTGTTTGTGTTAGGCCTAGGCTAAAGTGGAAAAATACCATGTAACTCCTAGCAAATGTCTGGGCTGCAAGCCCTCAACAAAATGGAGTATGTCTGGTTCACTCCCAAGATAGATAGGAAAGTACTCACTGGCTTCTTGCTTGACTAACTCCCCTGAGAAACAGACTGGGAAGTACCAACTGTCCTCAAACTGACCTTTGAGAAATATGAGGTGGGAAAGTACTGAAACAAAAATGTATGACTAACTAATTGCAAAATTCTTCTTCTGTACAATGCTTGGTAACCTACCTGAATACACCTGGGCAGCCTGCTATGCCAACCAGGATGCAGACCAAGCCTTATAAACCTGACCACTTAAGCACTTGGGGCTGCTCTCAGAAACCCCATGTTGGAACACTGAGGCAATTGCCGGCCAGCTCTTCAATAAAGGGACTCTGCTGTGAATTCAGCTTGTTTGGCAGTGTATTCTTTGTGGAACTCCTGGGCATAACATTTGTAAAATATATTGTTCTCCCACAATGCACATATATATTTCTTCTTAATAGTGTTGTCTTTAGGAGAGGTTTTTCTTTCATGTAAACAAGACAAGCAGTGTCTCTTTAGTGTCTACTCTTGCATATTTCCTAATCAATCAGCAACGTGAGTGATTTTTAAAATTGGTGATCAGATTATGTCACTCCCCCACTTAAAGGCCTTCTGTAACTTCTTATTATGCAGTGAATAAATCCCCAAGTCTGTGCCCTGAAAGTCGTGGTTGCTGTCTGGCTCTGCAGCCTCATTTCCCATACTCTTTCCCTTACTTACTATACTAACACCACCTGGCCAGCTGATGTATCCTATAAGGAATCCTGTTCTTTTCATATCGTGGTTTTCTCACTCTCTGCTCCTTATTTATTTATTTATTTTTTGAGACAGACCCTCAAGCTGTCACCTTGGGTAGAGTGCCTGTGGCATCACAGCTCACAGCAACCTCCAACTCCTGGCTTAAGCAATTCTCTTGCCTCAGCCTCCCAAGTATCTGGGACCTCAGGCGCCCACCACAACACCTGGCTATTTTTTGGTTGCAGTTGTCATTGTTGTTTGGCAGGCCTGGGCTGGATTCGAACCTGACAGCTCTGGTGTATGTGGCTGGCGTGCCTTAGCTGCTTGAGCAACAGGTGCCAAGCCTCTGCTCCTTTTAACATCGTGCTCTTTGCTGTACTTTCCCACATAGCTACCTTTTTTTTTGCAGTTTTTGGCTGGGGCTGGGTTTGAACACACCACCTCTGGCATATAGGGCTACTCCTTTAAGCCACAGGCACCTCCCCATAGCTACCATTTTAACATCTCTCATGTCAGAAAGAGGCCACCTCTGTGCACTTGACCTCACATAGCTCTCTTTCCATCCTGCCAAATCTCTCCATCTTGTCTTAACCACTGCTTCCATTATACTACTTACCAAAATTTATAATTATTTTGTTTGCTAGTTTGGTGTGCCTTCCCTCCAATGGATCTTAAACTCTGTGAGTTCAAGAAAGGAGATAATAGGCTATGAAAAATAGCAAGAAAAATTCAAAGTGGAATGCAAATGAGCTAGTGAGGAAATTTTTATATCATATTATATTCAGAAAAACTAAAACTAAAACTTAAGTATGCCAATAGACAGCAAATAAAAGTCTTTATTTCTCACTGTGTCATGAGATCACATCTATAAACACATCTTTTTGGATATAAATGAGAAGAAAAAGAAAGAAAAAAAGATGCTCTGGGAAATTCATCTCACCTTTAAAAGTGTATATGTATTTATTGTACATATAAACAAATGTACATATAACAAATAAATATATGTATATATTTTATGTTCTTTGAAACTCAAATTCTCTTCTTTCTACTGCATAACTAAGCTTATCCTTTAGGCAAAATGCCTTCAGGTCTACAGAAATATCTGAAACTTTTTGTTTTCTGGTATATCACTATATTGCTCAGATAATTCTAGTTTTAATCATTAGTGACAATTTTTTTTTTTAAGTCTCTCTTGGGGTCAATATGTTCTAGCTCTCTGCAAATATTTTTGGTTTTTTAAGTCCCCAGTGCAATTAGGGGAAATAAATTTAAGGTCAAAGGATCCTTTCAATTTTCTAATCATATGGGGGAAAAAATCTTTTCCTCTTCAGAAAGTTTATTCTACAATGGTAGGAACAGGAACAATTTTCTACCTCAGCACTTGAGGTCATGGTATTTGCTACACCGGGTTCCCTGTTCTGTAACAGACTTCCCATCCGGCAGTAATTCCACAGTGGCTGATAAGGGTGTCAGCTCAAAACTCCATCAGCCTTATCGGCATCTTCCACTTACTACGACATTCACACAGCACAGTTACAAAATTTTAAATTTGACTTTTTTGACCTTCAGGAACTGAATCATCAAAACTCAAATCATCAAAAAAGATAAGTCTGTGTATGAAAAAATTGAATAATCTTCCTTATTCTCTTAAGATTGTAGCCACCAGAGTTGTCAGCTCTCTCTCTCCTTGAGGGTTTCTGTTTTAAGATTTCATTGTAAATATTTGTTTTAATTTAATGCATTTAAAATTTAAATCTATTTAAAATCTATCTAGTCTTCCTCATGTGAGTTCTTATATTTTTTTCAAATTCAAGAGATTGAAAAGTTATGAGAGTTAATAAAAGCTCTTTCTAGGCACTATTCAGTTCTTCTCACTCATTTTTCTGTCAGTGTTGATTTCCTCATTTTACAGATAGAGAAACAGGTTATCTTAATGCAATGTTTTGTACCAAGTTCACTTCTTAAATACCATGTTTGACTAGAGTATGTCTTTCTTTCTTTGTAGCATCACTCTTTTTAAAATGTGCTTATGCAGTTTAATTTTAAGGAACGTATCTGGATTCATATCTCCTTATCCGCCTTCCTCCCCCAGAGGAAGTAACTCCAGTAACTTGTGTCCTATCCACGAGTCCCTTATAGTAACTGACATTCTGTGATTTGACAATGAAGAGTGAAATGCTATTTCCTGTCTAATTCTTTGGTAGCAGCATGTATAAAATTAAGTAAATGAAATAAAATCAAATGTAACTTTTTCATTCTCTAGGATGACACCTAATCTTGACTGTATCATAATCTATACAAATTTCTGATATAATGTGTGGATGTGGGCATTTGTATATGTGTGTAATTATGTGCATATTTTTATTTTATTGTATTTTATTATTTTTGGGGGGCTCACAGTTTCACCTTTTATTTATTTTTCTTTCTTTCTTTTATTAAATCATAGTTGTGCACATTAATACTATCATGGGGTACAGTGTATTGTTTCCATATATAATTTGAAATACTTTCATCCAACTGGCCAGCATAGTCTTCATGTCATTCTAATAGTTGTTGTGTTAAGACATTTATATTCCACATTTAGAAAGATTCACATGTACCCTTATAGGATAAATCATAGGCGTGATCCCAGCAATCCCCCTCCCTCCACCCATCCTCCCCCCTCCCCTCCCCTCCCTTTCCACCTTCCCTGTATTCTTGGGTTGAATTGGGTTATATCTTTCCTATGATAGCTATAAATTAATTTCATAATAGGGTTGAGTACATTGATACTTTTTCTTCCATTCTTGAGATACTTTGCTAAGAAGAATATTTTCGAGCTCCATCCATGTAAACACGAAGGAGGTAAAGTCTCCATCTCTCTTTATGGCTGCATAGTATTCCATGGTGTATATATGCCACAATGTATTGATCCATTCATGGATAAATGGGCTCATGGGCTTCTTCCATGACCTAGCAATTATGAATTGGGCTGCAATGAACATTCTGGTACAAATATCTGTATTGTAGCGTGATTTTTGGACTTCTCGATATATACCTAGCAGAAGAATTATAGGATCAAATGGCAGGTCTATTTTTAGTTCTCTAAGTATTCTCCAGATGACTTTCCAAGATGGACATATTAGTCTGCAATCCCACCAGCAGTGTAGAATTGTTCCCTTTTCTCCACAACCATGCCAGTGTCTGTGATTTTGGGATTTTGTGATATGGGCTAATCTTTCTGGTGTTATATGATATCTCAAAGTAGTTTTGATTTGCATTTCTCTGATGATTAAGGATGGTGAACATTTTTTCATACATCTGTAGGCCATGCATCTGTCCTTTTCAGAGAATTTTCTTTCCAAGTCCCTTGCCCACCCTGAGATGGGATCACTTGTTCTCTTCTTGCTAATATGTTTGAGTTCTCTGTGGATTCTGGTTATTAAACCTTTGTTGGAGACATAACCATCTTTTCCCATTCTGAGGGTTGTCTGCTTGCTTTACTTACTGTGTTCTTGGCTGTGCAGAAGCTTTTTAGTTTGATCAGGTCCCACTGGTGTATTTTAGATGTTGCTTCAATTGCCCAGAAGGGTCCTCCTCATAAAATTTTTGCCCAGGCCAATTTCTTCAAGTGTTATCCCTACACTTTCTTCTAGCATTTTTATAGTTTCCTGTCTTAAGTTTAAATCTTTAATCCAGTGAGAGTCTAACTTAGTTAATGGTGAAAGGTGTGGGTCCAGTTTCAGTCTTTTGCAAATTGCCAGCCAGTTCGTCCTGCACCATTTGTTGAATAGGGAATCTTTTCCCCACTCAATGTTTTTAATTGGCTAATAAAAGATCAATATAGCAGTAAGTATCTGGGTTCATCTCTTGGCTCTCTATTCTGTTCCATACAACTACCTCTCTATTTTTGTGCCAGTACCATGCTGTTTTGATCACTATGGATTTATAGTATAGTCTGAGATCTGTAGTGTGATTCCTCCTGCTTTGTTTTTCTTTCTGAGTAATGTCTTGGCTACTTGAGGATTTTTTTTCTGATTCCATATAAAACAAAGTATTATTTTTTTGAGATTTTTAAAGTATGACAATGGAACTTTGATAGAGATTGCATTAAAATTATATATTCCTTTGGGTAGTATAAACATTTTAACAATGTTATTTTTTCCCAGCCATGAGCATGGTATGTTTTTCCATTGTTAACATTTTCAGCTATTTATTTTCTTAGAATTTCGTAGTTCTCTTTATAGAGATCTTTCATGTCTTTTGTTAGGTAAACTCCCAAATATTTCATCTACTTTGGCACTACTGTGAACAGAATAGAGGTCTTGACTATTTTTTTTCAGCTTGACTATTGTTGGTATATATTTAGGCTACTGACTTATGGATATTGATTTTGTAACCTGAGACACTGCTATATTCCTTGATCACTTCTAAGAGTTTTCTAGTAGCATCCCTGTTGTTTTCCAGGTATACAATCATGTCATCGGTGAAGATTGAAAGTTTGATCTCTTCTGATCCTATGTGAATACCCTTGATTGCCTTTTTGTCCCTAATTGCAATGGCTAAAACTTCTATTACAATATTAAAGAGCAATGGAGACAATGAGCAACCTTGCCTGGTTTCTGATCTGAGTGAAAATGATTTCAATTTAATTCCATTCAATACGATCTTGGCTGTGGGTTTGCTGTAGATGGCCTCTATCAATTTGAGAAAAGTCCCTTATATGTCAATTCTCTTAAGTGTTCTGATCATAAAGGGATGCTGGATATTATCAAAAGCTTTTTCTGCATCAATTGAGAGGATCATATGGTCTTTGTTTTTTAATTTGTTTATGTGATGAATTACATTTATAGATTTACATATGTTGAACCAGTCTTGAGATCCTGGGATAAAACCCACTTGGTCATGGTATATAATTTGTTTGATGTGTTGCTGGATTCTGTTGGTTAGGATCTTGTTGAATA
>NW_003852549.1:922577-927284 GCF_000181295.1 Otolemur garnettii
AGAAAAATGTGTATTCAGTTTTGTTAGGATGAAAAGTTCTGTAGATATCTGTTAGGTCCAAAAGTTGAATAGTTAAATTTAAATCTAAGATTTCTTATCTCAGCTTCTTTTTGGAGGATCTGTCCAACACTTTCAAAGGAGTGTTGAAATCTCCGACTATGATGGAGCTGAGAGAGATCAAGTTGCTCATGCCAGTTAGAATCTCTTTTATAAATTGAGGTGCATTCTGGTTGGGTGCATAGATATTGAGATCTCATCATACTGAGTATTGCCCTTAACAAATATAAAGTGGCCATCTTTATCTTTGTTTACTTTTGTTGGTTTAAAACCTATTGTGTCTGCGAATAATATTGCAACACCTCCTTTTTTCTGCTTTCCATTAGCCTAGAATATAGATGACCATCCCTTCACCCTGAGTGTATATTTGTCTTTTAAGGTAAGTTTCTTGTATACACCAGATGTCTGGTCTGAGTTTCTGTATCCATTCAGCCAATCTGTGTCTCTTTAGAGGACAATTTAAGCCATTCACATTGATAGAAATTATTGATAAGCCTGGTAAAATTTTGGGCATCGAGTTTTTCGAAATTCCAATAGACGTTTTTAATCCTTTTGCCCTTGTGGAAGTTGGAATTTGATCAAAGGTTTCTGGGTGGGTTTACTTTTGTGGTGGAGGATTGCATTGGTCATTATGGAGGATAGGTTTGAGAATTTTCTGGAGAGCTGGTTTAGTTATAGCAAATTTCTTCAACATGTGAATGTCATTAAAGTATTTAATTTCTGCATCATAGATGAAACTCAGTTTCCCTGGATACAGGATCCTGGGTTGAAAGTTATTTTGTTTTAGGAGATTAAAAGTCGATGACCATCCTTTTCTAGCCTGAAAGGTTTCTGCTGAGAGATCTGCAGTCATCCTAATACTCTTCCCCTTGTAGCTTATGGTTTTCTTATGTCTAACTGCTTTCAGAATTTTCTCTTTCATCTTAACTTTGGTGAAGTTAATTATGATGTGCCTGGGGGATGTCTTGTTCAGGTTGAGTCATGCTGGGGTTCTGAAACTATCTGTTATCTGAATTTCAGAATCTCTTGTCATCTCTGGAAAGTTCTTTTTCATAATTTCATGAAGAAGAACCTCTGTGTTTTGTGAAGCAACTTCATCACCTTCTGGGATTCCTATAAGGCGAATATTAGTTTTCTTCTAATTATCCAAGAGTTCTCTGAGAGTGAGATCTGTTTTTGCTCTCCATTTCTTTTGATCTTTGTGCTCCTAGGCTTCTTCAAAAGCTTTGTCTTCAGTATTAGAGATCCTTTCTTCTGCCTGTTGCACTCTTTTACGGAGGGATTCCACTGTGTCTTTCAGATCCTTGAGGGCTGCAACCTCTTGTCTCAGTATTTCAAAATCTTTGATCATTTTATCTTTGAAATCATTGAGTTCTTGAGTCATCTTTTGAATAATTTCTTGAGATATCTTTTGAATAATTTCTTGAGAAATCTTTTGAATAATTTCTTGATCTCCCAATTCCTTTGTTTCTTCCAGTCTGTTGATCTTATTTTCTATCCACATTCTGAACTCTATTTCTGACATCCCAGCCATTTGCTTGCGGATGGGGTCTTCAATTGTGTCTTCCCCATTTTCCCTTGAAGGAGTTGATCTACTCTGGTTATTTGAGCTGCCAGAGTTTTTCTGCTGGTTCCGCCCCATGTTCAGTTTACCTTGTTTGGAGGCATTTGTCTTCATCTTTGAGTGCTTGGGCTCATTCAAAATCTTTGTCTTCAGTGTCAGAGATCCTTTCTTCTGCCTGCTCCATTTTCTGACTGAGGGATTCAACCATACTTTTCAGATCTTTCAGGGCTGCAACCTCTTGCTTCAGTGTGTCATAATCTTTGGTCATTTTATCTTTGAAATCATTAAATTCTTGAGACAGCTTTTGAATAATTTGAAATTCTAGTTCCCTCATTCCCTCTATTCTGTTGATCTTATTCACTATCCAGATTCTGAAATCGATTTCTGACATCTCAGCCATCTGTTTATGGAAGGGATGTTCAATTGCATCTGCCCCATCCTTCCTTTGTGGGGGGAAGTTGTTGATGTACTCTGGTTGTTCTGGTTACCAGAGTTTTTCTGCTGATTCTGCCCCATGCTTAATTTGCACCTTTCAAAGACCATCCCTAAAACCATTCTGCCAGTGGCTTCTTCTGGTTGTCTAGTGAGGCAGTGTGTGTTTGCCCAGAAAAGCCTCAGGAGTGTAAGGCTTATCATTCCCCCTGCTGCGGCTGTTGCTCTTCACCTTGGGGTATCACCACTCCAGTGTGGTTCCCTCTCAACTGACCATCTCCTCACAGTTCTCAGACCAGGCCTGGAATGCCAGGGGCCCAAGTGGGGGCAGGGGAGCAACCTGCAGGCAGCTGCACAGGGGATGTGCTGGCTGGCTGGTTCAGTCCTTGGTGTGTGCCACTGAGGAGCCCTCAAGGGATAGGGACAGCAACAGGCAGGCAGCTGCACAGGGGATGCATTGGCTGGTTGGATCAGTCCTCCGTGTGTGCCACCAGGGAGCCCCCCGGGTGCAGGGAACAACCAGCAGGCAGCTGGGTGTGGGGTGCACTGGCTGGCAGGATCAGTCCTAGGTGTGTACTGCTGGCAAATCTCCAGGAAGCAGGGACAGCAGTCAGGCAGGTAGCTGGGGGCGGGACAGCCTGGCTGGTGAGATCAGTCCTCACAGAGCACGCATGGCTCAAGCAGTTCTCCCAGTGCAGGATTGGGACCGGGGCTTGGTCCCACAGGTGTCCAGGGACATTGCTCTTGGGTCTCCTCTCACTATCTCTGCAGGCAAGGGAGGAAGGGTGGACTTGAATTTCAAAATGGCAGTGTGAAGGCCAGTTCCACTTTTCTGCCTGGGAGAGGGTGTTTAGGGTATCAGCAGAGCCCCTCCTGGAGAGTCCCCCCACCGTCAGTAGCTCTCAATTGTGGAGTGAGATAATAGGTCCTCAGTTTATCAGTCGCCTATAGGAGAGTCACAGGAATGGTTGAGGAGAAAACAAAGGAAAAACACAACTTTCTTGGTGGAGGGGATGGACACTTTTCCTTTGGGGTGTATTATGTACCTGTAGATTGCCTCAGTAGAGGTGTCCTGCCAGTATCACTCTTCTTTATTGGCTGGGCTCCCAGTCTTCGACTTCATTAGGTGTTTTCTGGACTTTATCCTTCCTTCTGGGCGGGAGCTTCTGTCAGAGGCTGGTACCTGTTTGGCCATCTTGCCCCTCCTCCATATTTTTATTTTAACCAGTATTGTGGGTAAGCTACATTCAAACACTTGTTTTCACCTAAAAATATTCTTAGTGAGAAACCTTGAATTCATGTCTAAAAGAAAAATTTACATATTTTTCCAGGAGTCATGGGCTAAAATAAAATGAGGTAATAGAGAAGTATATATCCTGCCAAAGTAGAACATAAATGCCTGATAAAGTTACAGTGTAAAGGACATGGCATGGATCTCCAACACTCTTACAGATATTGACCTGGTGGTGGAAAGAGAAATGCTGGGGAAATATGTGAGGAGCAACTTTCTAAAGCCAATATTTTAAAGGCATCACTGACGCAGAAATGGGGCATTCAGGATCAGGTCATCCAAATGACCTAGATAAACATCTTGATTTGTTGAAGTTGTAGTTACAGTGGATAAACATGGAATTCTCCTTGTTACTCTGTAATATAAATGCTACTCTTGTTATTCTAGAATGAGTTAAAGCATCCCCCAAACACTGAATTTATAATCAGGTTTCAGTGATTATAAGTCACCTGAAATGAAGACATTTTGAACAGCTACACCTGCTTAGTCCACAAAATACTAAGTCTAACATGCCAGAGGAGAAAAAATATGAAAAAGTTGTTTTGTATATTAGTTCTGGGATCTAGATATTTGAGATATCTAATATCTAGATCTGTTCTAATCTAATTTGAGATGAATGATATCATGTCAGTGAACAAAACTTGATAATTGAAATCCTTAATAAACTGACTAGTGTGCAAACTGCAAAATTTCTCCAACTTGAAAACAATCATAATTGTTTTTTATTAAATAATAAACACATAGATCATGTATACATTAATGCATTTATGGGGTAAAATGTGCTATTGCACTGTATGTTTATTTTATTTATTTTTAATTATTTTTTATTAAACCATAACTTTGTATATTGATGCATTTATAGGGTTCAAGGTACTGCTTCAATACAGAATGTAAAATGTTTACATTGAACTAAGTAACACATTCATCACAATTATACTCATTTCTTAATAGTTTTGAAATGTACCATTGCATCATGCACATTAGGTGAGGTCCCCCCAAATACCCTGCATCCTCCCACATCCCCCTTTCCCTCCCCTCTCTCCCCTTTTCCCTTCTACTTTCTTGTGTATAGTTATGTTTTGCCATTCATGTGAGTGTGTAGGTGGTTATATATTGATTTCATAGTAGTATTGAGTACAGTGGATACCTTTCCCCCCATTCTTGAGATACGTTACTAAGAAGAATATGTTCTAGCTCCATCCAGGTAAACATTGTGGGATAAAATCTCACAGGCTGTGTGCTCACTTTACATTTCAGTAACAGGCAAATAGGCTTTTGTGGAATGTAGTTCTGTTGAAGACCTGGCTGCCTTGGTCAGCATGACAGGGTCTGAAGGTCTGGAGGTAAAAGTTCACCTTCAGCA
>NW_003852549.1:927484-931174 GCF_000181295.1 Otolemur garnettii
TTTGTGTCTGCTTTGAAGGTTGAAATAAATTTAGAAAATATTAATGGTAAGAATGCTTTGATTGTTGATTAATGGAGTGTACATGACCAACCTGCTATATAAGGTGGTCAGAAATAAAGATCATTGCTACTTGCAATCATGAACTTGTAGTCTGTCTCTTCCTTTTTAAACAATTTCAGGAGTGAGCTTGCACCTGCAATAAAGCTGCTTGTCCCTAACGAAACCTCCATGCAACATTTTGGCATACCCAGCAGGATATGTTATGGGGACGCTTGAGGGAAGGCAAGTACTCAGCAAATGCCCAGCTGAGGTACAGCTGCCTTCTCCCAGACCACCCATGGAGCCCTTTGCTGATATCACTTGAGTTAAGCTTTCAAACAGTGAAACTGAATGGTATGGTTTTCCTGCTGTGAGTACACGAGATATTTGGTGAGATAAGAGACATGGGAAATACTTTAAGTGTAAAACAAACTTCTACTTTAGAGGGTCATTTTGTTACTTTACTTAAAACTTTACTTGCTTCTATGAATATTCCAGTATTTACTCACACATTAAGAGAACTCTTTCAGGTAGTAGTTAAACATTGCTACTGGTTTACACCTGAGAGAAAGGTTTAGCTTAATTTGAAGGTCTGGAAAAAAATAGGCAGGGCTTTTAAATGAGCTCACCAGAGAGGAGAATTTATAAGTAAAAATGTTTGGGGTGCCTATCATCTAGTACATAAGGCTTTAGAACCATTTAAATCATGCTCAGATTCCTCAATCTCTCACTCAGAATGTCTTCCACCCCCTCCATTACTGGCAGCTGAGGGGGAGGAAAGAATTCTTCCAGAGGAGTCTGTGTATGATAATTCACAACAAACTCCAGAGCCAGAAAAACCAGTAGGTGCTGCCAGGAAGCTCTCTGGTGATCTAATTAGTTTTGATAGTGATTCTGAAACATGCCCCCCCAGCTTCTGAAGATCCCAGTAAAGAGGAGTTTGAAAATTTAAAGAAAATGATGACAGAAGGTTTTCAAGCT
Organism: Otolemur garnettii; assembly: GCF_000181295.1. Taxonomy (NCBI): domain Eukaryota; kingdom Metazoa; phylum Chordata; class Mammalia; order Primates; family Galagidae; genus Otolemur; species Otolemur garnettii. The sequence continues at coordinate 928,505 of NW_003852549.1, forward strand.
ATAAACCACAGAATTAATAACTTAGAAAAGAAAGGTGTTGAATTATTTTCAAGGGCAGGCTCTAAGGCAGGATCCATACATTCTGCTGCTTCTCCCTATAAGCTATCTGCTCCACCACTGGAAGATGGTCTGTGGCAGGATGGCCCATAGCATTGGAATGCCCCTCCAGTATTCACACTATCTGCCACAGCCCTTCAGATTCTTGCTTCATTACTAAATAACATTTTTCTTTAGAAACTTCAGATGTGGCTTTGCAATAGCCAAGTCCCCTAACCCTTGAAAAAGAATCTTCCTTTGAATCCATAAGTCCCAGCCCCCTCAAGGGTGGGGAGGAGAACTCTGAGAAGAGGCCTGAAGATAAGGGAGTGTGTAGGGAGGGGGAATAACTTCGAGGAGAAACTTGAAGATAAGAAAGTGTGTAGGGAGGAGAGGCTTGACATATCCCTGTCTTCCCCCTTGTACTACGCAATTTCCTCCTGCCCAAGGCTAACCACAATGATTCAGTTTCTGTACCTCTGCCTGCTTGCTGTGACACAGAAATAGAGTATAAAGACCCATTTGATCTGTCATTCAGGGTCACTTGCTTTCTATGGCAATGACCCCTGTGCAGGTACAATAAATTTCTATTAATTATTTACATTTAAGTGGGGTCTGTGTCTCCTTCTCAGCTGTGTGGGTCATAAGATTTGGAGGCGCCAGTGAGATGCAGGACCCCCTCCTGAGCCCACTGCCAGCCAACAGCTCCAGGTGAGGCCTTGGGGAGCTTCCCTGCCCTAGAGCTCTTGGACACTGGATTTAGGGCCCGGTTCCTAAATTTTCCAATTCAGTAAGTTCTATTCTGTTCTGTTTTGGTACCAGTCTTTGGCGTGGTTTTGACTGGCTTCTGTTCTGTAGTATATATCTAGAGTCCAGGGGAGAGGCAAGCTGATTGCAGCTGTAAGGCCAGGGTCCCAAGGAAACGGCTGGACACAGCTAAGGCAAAAGGAGAGACATCTTGATAGGTTTAGGTACAGGTTCAGGTTTAGGTACAGGTTTGGGTTGCCAGCATTAACAGTCTTTTAGATTGTTCAAATTTGTTTTTTAAGCCTCTTGTATGTTCTATGTTTTGTATGAGTAAATGAGTGAAAGAGTTGAAATGTGGCTTCATGGTTCTGCACCTGACTGACTTTTGTCTGTCTGTTTCTTCTGTTTTGTTCATCTGTTTCTTTTGTTTTATTGGCTTGTCTATCTGTAAATAGGGCAGGGGCCATCCAGTAGGCCCCTGTTTCCCATGTCAAACTTATTTAATTGTACTCATTTGGATAATTTTTCTGGTTTCAGCTGCTGCACCAAGGGCAATGATGAGAAAATGAAACCACCTTGTCAGGTTCCCTTTCTTGAGCCTCTAGTCTGTCAGGTTGCCTTGCTCTGGACTCACAGAGGGCAAGTCCCTTGTAGGTCCCTATTCCCCGTGATCACCCCTTCTTATGTTGGTGAGATTGTATGAAACTTGTCAGTTATTTTGTATTTGATTTGTCAGTTTTACATCACTTTCTGGATGGAGATTAGACTTTTACTATACAGTGTTGCTGTAAAATCTCAGTCTGCTTGGCAGTATACTGTGTTTATTGGCTTCTATCTTTCTTACATGGCCCTTTTGTGCATTGAAGATCCTCTCTTTCTGGCAATTAAAGAGTTAATACAAAGTTTATTAAAACTGTTTTCCTAACTTTTTGCCTGCTAAAAACTGTGGTTGCTAGGTTATGAATATCTTTGAGATAAGGTGCCAGCTCTCAACAGAAGACCCAAGGTCAATTACTCATTTGGAACTAAAGAAAAAAAAAATCCTTTTTACTTTTTTGAAACAGCCACTTGACATTACTGGTTGGCACCTATTTTGCCAATCATCAGGTAGTCTCTGAGGGGGGCAGGCTGTGGTCCCTTTGAAGGGAGGCACCCCCTGGAAACATCCCAGGGCCCCTAGAGAACCCAGCCCTCAAAAGACTAACTGATGGTCACTTGTAAATTCACCTGTGAATCTACCTCTGGAGGTAGGCCACTTTGACATTTATTTTTAGCTAGTGTCTGCAGACATTAATTAACCATTAATGGTATTTTTGTTATGCCTATTTATTGTGGATTGTTGTGAAGATACATAACCGTCTGTTAAATTCATTTGTTATAGTTTGTGTAAAAACCTCTAAGGGAAAGCCAAAGAGACAGGAACTTTAGACAGAGACCCCGGGTTACTGGGCCATTAGCCAGTCAGAAGCTCTCAGAGACATGCGCCAGTAGAACGACCCAACCAGTGGGGGAACTTCAGCCCTACTGGCCTGTCAGGGATTCTCAGAAATGTGTGTCAACACCCAGAAACACCATTGAAATAAAAGCGGGGGTCCAATCAACCCCCAGGGTGTTAGGTCACTCACAGACCTGTTAGAAGTGTATAAGAGTGTGTTCTGGTTCTGATTCTGAGAATACAAGAGTGTGAGATTAAGTGTGTACTATTAGACATTAGTCTGTGTCTGTTTTGTCATTTTGTGCCATTTGTTCAGTGTTAATTGGGGGATTGGTCTTGGCCTGAAACAAACAGTTCTAGGCTTTTGTGGAATGTAGTTCTGTTGAAGACCTGGCTGCCTTGGTCAGCATGACAGGGTCTGAAGGTCTGGAGGTAAAAGTTCACCTTCAGCA
>NW_003852549.1:931439-938342 GCF_000181295.1 Otolemur garnettii
TTTGTGTCTGCTTTGAAGGTTGAAATAAATTTAGAAAATATTAATGGTAAGAATGCTTTGATTGTTGATTAATGGAGTGTACATGACCAACCTGCCATATAAGGTGGTCAGAAATAAAGATCGTTGCTACTTGCAATCATGAACTTGTAGTCTGTCTCTTCCTTTTTAAACAATTTCAGGAGTAAGCTTGCACCTGTGATAAAGCTGCCTGTACCTCACGAAAACTCCATGCAACAAAACATAAAAGATGTGAAGTCTTCATCCTTTTTTATGGTTGTATAGTATTTCATGGAGTACATATACCACAATTTGTTAATCCATTCATTGATGGGCACTTGGGCTGTTTCCATGTCTTGGCTATTATGCATAGGGCTGCAATAAACATTCTGGTGCAAATGTTTTTGTTGTAAAATAATTTTTGATCATCTTGGTATATACCTAGTAGAGGAATTGCACTATCAAACGGTAGGTCTACTTCTAGTTCCTTGAGTGTTCGCCAAACTTCTTTTCAAAAAGCTTACAGTCCAACCAGCAGTGTAGAAGTGTTCCCTTCTCTCTGCTTCCATGCCAACATCTGCAGTTTTGGGATTTTGTGATGTGGGCTAACCTTACTGGAGTTAGATGATATCTCAAAGTGGTTTTGATTTGCATTTCTCTGATGAGTAAGGATGATGAGCATTTTTTTATGTGTTTGTAGGCCAGACCTTTGTCAGAAGCATAACTTGCAAAAATCTTCTCCCATTCTGAAGGTTGTCTGTTTGCTTTACTTACTGTTCTCTTGGCTGTGCAAAAGCTTTTCAGTTTGATCAGATTCCAGTAATGTATTTTTGGTGTTGCTTCAATTGCCCAGGAGGTGCTCCTCATAAAATATTCTCCCAGGCCAATTTCTTCAAGTGTTTTCCCTGCACTGTCTTCTAGTATTTTTGTAGTGTCATGTCTTAAATTTAAATCTTTTATCCAGTGGGAATCAATTTTTGTTAATGATGAAAAGTCAGGGTTCAGTTTCAGTCTTCTACAGGTTGGCAGCAAGTTCACCCAACACCATCTGTTAAATAGGGAGTCTTTCCCCCACTGAATATTTTCAATGGGCTTGTTGAAGATCAAATGACAATAAGTAGCTGGGTTCATCTCTTGGTTCTCTATTCTGCTCTGTATATCTACCTCTCTGTTTTTGTGCCAGTATCATGCTCTTTTGATCACTATAGATTTATAGTATAGCCTGAAGTCTGGTAATGTAATACCTCCTAATTTGTCCTTATTTATGTGTAATGTATTTGCTATTTGAGGTTTTTTTCTGATTCCATATAAAACAAAGTACTATTTTTTTCAAGTTCTTTGAAGTATGACAATGGTGATTTAATAGGGATTGCATTAAATATGTAGATTGTTTTGGGCAGTATGGACATTTTAACAATGTTGATTCTTCCCAGCCATGACCATGGTATGTTTTTCCATTTGTTAATATCTTCAGCTATTTCTTTTCTCAGAATTTCATAGTTCTCTTTATAGAGATCTTTCACGTCCTTTGTTAGGTAAATTCCCAGATAGTTCATCTTCTTTGGCACTATTGTAAAAGGAATAGAGTCCTTGATTGCTTTTTCAGTTGGCTATTGTTGGAGTATATAAAAGCTACTGACTTGTAAGTATTTATTTGTATCCTGAGATGCTGCTGTATTCCTTGATCACTTCTAAGAGTTTTGAAGTTGAGTCCCTGGTATTTTCTAGGTATAGGATCATATCATCAGTGAAGAGTGAAAGTTTGATCTCCTCTGACCCTATTTGGATACCCTTGATCACCTTCTCTTACCTGATTGCAATGGCTAAGACTTCCATTACTATGGTGAACAGCAGTGGAGGCAATGGGCATCCAAGCCTTGTTCCTGATCTGAGTGAAAATGTTTTCAATTTTATACCATTCAATGTGATATTGGCTGTGGGTTTGCTGTAGATGGCCTCTATCAGTTTAAGAAATGTCCCTTCTATGCCTATTTTCTTAAAAATTCTGATCATTAAAGGATGCTGGATATTATCAAAGGCTTTTTCTGTGTCAATTGAGAGAATCACATGGTCTTTGTTTTTTCTTTTATTGATGTGGTGTATTATATTTATAGATTTGCATATGTTGAACCAGCTCTGTAACCCTGGAATAAAACACACTTGATCATGGTGTATAATTTTTTTGATGTGTTGTTGAATCCTATTTGCTAAGATCTTATTGAATATTTTTGCATTGATATTCATTAATGATATTGGTCTATAATTTTCTTTCTTTGTTGAATCCTGTCTTCGTTTGGGTATCAGGGTGATATCTGCTTTATAGAATATATTGGGAAGTATTCATTCTTTTTCTAGGCTTTGGAAAACATTGTATAAGATAGGTAGTATTTCCTCTTGAAATGTTTGATAGAATTAGGATGTGAAGCCATCTGGTCCTGGACTTTTCTTTTTAGGGAGTTTTTGGATTGATGCCATTTCACTAGTTGATATAGGTCTATTTAAGATTTCTAATTCTTTCTGGTTGAGTCTAGGAAGGTGGTGTGCTTCCAGGTATTGGTCCATTTCCTTCAGACTTTCATATTTATGGGAATAGAGTTTTTTTGCAGTGATCATTAAAGATTTTTTTGAATTTCTGAGGCATTTCTGTTATTTTTCCTTTATCATTTCTGATTAATGATATTAGGAATTTTACTTTTCTTTTTCTTGTTAGGTTAGCCAAAGGTTTATCAATTTTGTTAATCTTTTCAAAAAACCAACTTTTTGTTTTGTTGATCTTCTGAATGATTCTTTTGTTTTCAATTGCATTTAATTCTGCTATAATTTTGGTTTTTTTTCTTTTCTTCTCCTGGGTTTGGGGTTGGAATGTTCTTCCTTTCCAGTTGCTTGAGATGATCCATTAAGTTGTTGGCTTCCTCTCTTTCTTTTTTTCTTAATGAAGGCTTCCAATGCTATAAATTTCCCTTTAAGAAATGCCTTTACAGTATTCCACAGGTTTTGACAATTTGTGTCTTAATTATCATTTTCTTCCAAAAATTTGGTGATCTCTTTCTTAATCTTGTCTTTGACCCAGCTATCATTCAGCCTAAGATTATTTAGCTTCCATGACTTTGTTTGTGTATGAACATTCCCATTGCTGTTAAGTTCAGCTTTTATTCCATGGTGGTTCAAGAAAATACAAGGAATAATTTCTATACTTTTAAATTCTGTAAGGTTAGACTTGTGTCCTAGGATATAATCTATTTTGGAGGATGACCTTCAGGCTGATGAGAAGAATGTATATTCAGTTTTATTAGGGTGAAATGTTGTGTTGAGGTCTGTAAAGTCCATTTGTTCTAGGGTCAGGTTTAAGTCTAATATTTCTTTGTTTAGTTTCTTCTTGGAGGATCTGTCCAAGACTGTCAAAGCGGTGTTAATATCTCCAACTATTATAGTGCAGAAAGATATCAAGTTGTTCATATCCATTAGGGTCTGCTTTATGAATTGAGGAGCATTCTGGTAGGGTGCATAAATGTTAATTATCAAAATCTCTTCATGTTGGGTGTTTGCCTTGATGAATATGTAGTGACTTTTCTTATCTGTCTTTATCTTTCTGGCTTAAAGCCAATTGTATCTGCTACTAAAATTGCAACCCCTGCTTTTTTCTGGTTTCCATTTGGTTGTATTATACAAGTCCATCCCTTCACTCTGAGCCTATTTTTATCCTTTAAGGTAAGGTGAGATTCTTGTATACAGCAGATATCTGCTATGAGTTTATATATCCAGTCAGTCAGTCTGTGCTTCTATGGGACAATTTAAACCATTCACATTAATTGAGAGAATTGATAAACCTGGTTATGTTATAGGCATTATGATTTTGGGATGTCTGGTGGATATTTTTAATCCTTTCACCACTGTGGAAGTTGGGTTTTGTTCAAAAATTTCTGGGTGAGTTTACTTTGGAGGTAGAGCATTGCGCTGGTCATTGTGGAGGATAGTTCTGAGAATATCCTGGAGAGTTGGTTTAGTTATGGCAAATTTCTTCAACATGTCTATGTCATTAAAGTATTTGATTTCTCCATCACAAATGAAACTCAGTTTAGCTGAATAGATTATCCTGGGCTGGAAGTTGTTTTGTTTTAGGAGACTGAAGGTTGAAGATCATCTTCTTCTGGCTTGAAATGTTTCATCTGAGAGAGCTGCAGTCATTCTGATACTTCTCCCTTTGTGGGTGATGCTTTTCTTATGTCTGGTTGCTTGCAGAATTTTCTCCTTTATCTTAACTTTGGCAAAGTTAATCACAATTTATCTAGGAGATGCTTTGTTTGGATTGAGTCTTGGTGGTGTTCTAAAACTGTCTGCTATCTGAATTTCTGTAACTCTTGCAATGCTTGAGAAATTTGCTTCCAAAATCTCTTGGAGGAGAGCATCTGTACCCTTAGGGCCATCCTCTTCTCCTTCGGAAATTCCTATAAGATGAATGTTTGATCTTTTAGGGTGATCCCACAACTATCTCAGGGAATGATCAGTTTTTGCTCTCCATTTGTCTGCCCCTTTGAGTGTTTGGGAATGTTCAAAAGCTTTGTCTTCAGTTTCAGAGATCTGTTCTTCTGCCTGGCCAAATCTATTACTGAGGGATTCTACTGTATTTTGGAGCTCCTCAACTAACTTTTTCATTTCCTTGAGCTCTGCTCTTTTCTCATTATGTCCATATCTTTGGTGATTTGGGCTTTGGATTCATTAATTTCTTATGACAACTTTAGAACTACTCTTTGGAATTCAATTTTCATCTTTTCTTGCAATCCATATTCTGAATTCAATTTCTGACATTGCTGCCATTTGTCTATGCATTGGATCTTTAGTTGTATCTCCTTTGTCATTTTTTAGTGGGTGGGCTTGATCTACTCTGGTTATTCATTTTGCCAGAGTTCTTCTGTTGGGTCTGCACCATGTTTATTTTCCAGTGTTTGGTTATTGGAACTGGTAGGATGAGATTGAATTGGGGTTCTCCTGTACTAGAGGTAGCCCCTTACCAAAGTTATAGGCTTTGTAATTGTGGCTTATCTCCTACAACCTTACAAAGGCCCCTTTCAGAGTTTTGGCCACAGACTCTGAGGATCTACTTGGTGAGATTGCACAAGATAGCTCTGTTTTGATTATCAGCCAACATTTACCTTATCCTAAGAAACCACAGTTTTAGATTTAAATCCCAACTGTGAAGAGATACAAACAGCTGCAGTGCCTAGCCCCCACCCTTCAGTTCTTTTCTGGTATAGAACTTCAAAGATCAACCTCAGAATGTCCCTGAGTGGGTAGCCCCAGACACGAGTTCCAACCAAATTGTCTCAGGCAATGCAAACCCTACTCAATAGAGAGGGATTTAAAGGTCTCCAATAGCACAATTGGAGACAGAGATCCACACTTCCACCTGCCAGACTCAGTCCACACTACTGTGCACTTCTCTGCTCACAGGCTCAGCTGGGTCCAGGGGCAATACCCGCGCCCACTGGTCTCAGTCCACACACAGTTAGCCTCTGCTTGCCAGACCAGTTGGAGTCAGGGGACCACATCCCTGCCTACCATTTTCAGTCCATTGCCTGGCAAGCCTCTGTTCACAGGCTCTGTTAGAGTCAGGGCACCATATTCCACCAGCAGGTCTCAGTCCTTACCTGGTAAGCCTCTGCTAACCAGCCCTGTTGGAGGCAGTGGACCATGCCCTAGCCTTAAGGTCACACCCAGTAAGCCACTGTTCAAGGGGTCTATTGGAATCAGGGGGCCACGCCCTTGCTCTCATGTCGCATTCCTCACCTATCAAGTCTCTGCTTGTAGGCCCAGCAGAGGCTGGGGACAAGCCTTGTCTGCCAAACTCAGTCCACATGGGGCAGCCACTCTCCTGCTGTGGGTGCAGTCAGAGCCAGTGGTTCTGCACCCTGTCTCACCAGACACAGCCTGAACCGAGGGTCCACACTGCCACTGGCCAGGCATAGTAATAATCAGGGGACTGCTCCTCCTCCTGCCAAGTGTCCCTTTCTTCCTACACCCTCTTTCTTCCCTGTTAGTCACAGATTCTGTCCTGATGGTTGGTGGTCCACACTATGCCCAGATCTCTCAGGACAAGACCAAACACTCTATGCTTTGCAGGGGGCAGAACTTCAGCCCACCATACAAGGGGGAAGGGTGGACTGGGAGTTTGGATTTCTGGGGAAAATATCTGTTCAATTTTATGCCTGGTGGGGTGGTGTCTAGGTTCATAAGTGGGAACTCCCTGGAGAAAGAGACCTGGAGTTTAGCGGCTCTCTCCAGTGAGGTAAAATGAGAGGTCTTTTGTTCCCTGCTCATTCTCAGATAGGCTAAGGCAGGCCTCCTGCTTGAAGGAGAGATCTCCTGTCCTCTAGGCAATAGGCTTTGTACCTGTAATTTGTTTTCTTGAATGCTCTTCCTTGGAGTTACAGCTTACTGAACTTGTCTCTTGGCTCAGCTCCCCATCTTTGGCTTCATAGAGTCCGATTCTGTCCAGTTTTTCCTTCCTCTACTCAGGAGCTCTGCCAAGGGTTGCTACCAGTCAGCCATCTTCCCAGAATTCCTGCACTGTATGTTTAATCTACAGCATTATTGTTTAATTTAAAGCATTATTCAAATCAGGTTAATTTGCTCATAAAATAAGGTTCAAAAGAACAATTAAAATGAATATACACATTTGGAACTTGGAAAGACCCATTCATTTTATCTTACATATAAAATATATGCAAAAAACCATGGGAGTTTAATTAACATAAAACAATAAAACAGTTCTGCTAATAAGTATGAAATGAAGAAATGACAACACTAAAGAAATTGTATTCAAAATATAATACTGTTTTAAATAAACTTGTATCACTGAGATTATTGCAAAATCAATACAGCTTCTAGCATCTTTATTATTAATTTAAG
>NW_003852549.1:941516-959744 GCF_000181295.1 Otolemur garnettii
GGACCACAGATCAGTGGTAAGATAGGATTTTATTAGAGAGAAAGGAATATAGAAAGGGTAAAAAGCCCCAGAGCTTCTGGCAGAGGGAAAGACCCAAGTGGGGAGACTCCACCCTGGGTCCTTTATCTAGGGGTGTAAGGACTTGAGAATTATACTGGGCCAGGAGTTGGCAGATGAAAGATGTTCTCAATATTAATGAGTGTCTTTTTTCTTTTTCTTTTTTTATTAAATGATTGACAAACGAATGAATGCAGTTCCTCCAGCTCTGGGAAAAAGGTCACAACATTCCCTTCATGAAATTGCCCAGGCATAGGAAAACTGGGGTCCCTTGTCTACCCTTGAATGGGGGAACTCTGTACCAATAATATCTAAAGGTGTATTTTTCCTTTACTAGAGAGGCACAGCACAAAACAGGAGTCAGTAAGAATGTTTTTATCTGTGTAAGTTTAAGTGCTGCAACCGTAGCTACTTTATGATTTTGAAATTCCTTCCACAATCATATTCCTAAAATATTTACCTTTTATGATACTAATGATATTATAATTTACACTCTCTTTTTTATGTCTTGTTTTATATAGGCAACCATAGACAGTTTTGTGTCTCCGGTATGAATCATTCTAGATTGAAGAAAATCTATAGAATAAAACTGCCATTGGATGTGTTTTTTCTGTTTATTACCTAAGAACCTTCTTAGTTCTACTTTCTAGAGCACAGTGACCATAAATTTCAATGTCTCTTTAGTCAGTGACATTTGTACTGACCAGAATAATTTGGTGTCTAGAGACACCGGCTATTATGAGAGTGTTTGTTGGAAGATGTTCAACTTCTGAGCCAAACTCTAGGCTCACATGTAGGTCCTGGCCCCTGAGCGGCACTTGATCTGGACCCTGATTATGAATAAAAGGCAGTAAAGGTTTTCAGTCTGCCAGGAGTCTGAAATATCCCAGGCCTTGTGTTTCTGGAAGATTTCTCTTGTGTCAGTCTGCTGGCCAAGAATTTCGTTTCTACTTGTACATTCTAGAATTCCTCTTCAGTGAAGGCATGCAGAATAAACAAAAATAGTATCTTTCTGCTTGAACTTTATAACGTGAAAGACCAATTCTAACCTACTTGAGAGTTCTTTGTATCTCACACAATGAAAATGAGGTTTTAGCAATATGGAGTGTCCCACAGAAGTTGTCCTCAGGGCTTGGGCAGTACCAAACCCCACTACAGCTTGGCTGTTCATCTGTGATTTTCTTTGGTAATTCATCTATGCCAGGCCAACATCTTTTGGAATGATAGTTTCCATAAATCAATGTGCTGCAGGTAGCAAATATGTTCATGACAAGATTTTTTTTCTTTCTTAAAGTAGAATTCCTTCAGTTATTCTTGTGATCCTTGAAAGCCATTTCTGTATTATTATAATTCATTTAATTTTCAGACTTATGGGTAAGCCTGAAGATTCTGGAACACATTGTTATTCATTTTGTTGGGGTCAGTGAAACTAAATGTGAAGACAGTAATAACCAACTGGACAAAATAAATGTCATACGTTAGAATGAGCAAAGAAAGAGGTTCTAACAAAAAAAATACAAATATGATTTTGAGAACACTTACTAAGATTCTAAAATGTGATAAATGTGTATGAGAAATACATTCTCCTTTAATAAGGTGCTCATATACATGTATTAATTTCTTTCTCTGAAAAAAAGTTTAGTGCTGCATCCTCAAATCCTGGGGCTATGAGATTTCAGATGAACGTTGTTTTCTACAAACACAGTCATCAGGGAACACTTTTTATTATTTATTTATTAATTGGCATTACACTTGTTTATTTTTTTCTTTCAACAACTTTTTATTAAATCATAACTGTGTGCATTAATGTATTTATGGGGTACAATGTGCTGATTATACACAATTTGGAATGCTTACATCAATCTAGTTACCATAGCCTTCACCTCACTTACTTAACATTTATACTCTCCTCTTAATAGATTTGACATGTACCCTTGCAATATGCACCATAGGTGAGGTCCCACCAATTATCCTCCCTCCACCCGGCCTCCCCTCTCCCCTCCCCTCACCCTCGTCTTCCCTTCTGCATCATAGGCTATAGTTGTGTTTTATCTTTCGTATGAAGGTATGGGTGATTATATATTGGTTTCATAATAGTACTAAGTACATTGGATACTTTTTCTTACATTCTTGAGATACTTTACTAAGACAAATGTGTTCCACTCCATCCATGTAAACATAAAAAAGGTAATGTCTCCATCTTTTTATGGCTGCATAATATTCCATGGTATACATAGAACACAATTTGTAAATCCATTCATGGGTTGATAGGCACCTGGGCTTCTTTCATGATTTGGCAATTATGAATTGGGCTGCAATAAACCATTCTGGTGCAAATATCTTTGTTGTAAAATGATTTTTGGTCCTCTACTATATACCTAGTAGAGGAATTGCAGGATTGAATGGCAGGTCTGCTTTTAGTTCCCTAAGTGTTCTCCAAACTTCTTTCCAAAAGGAATGTATTAGCTTGCATTCCCACTAGCAGTGCAGAAGTGTTCCCTACTCTCCATATGCACACCAACGTTTGTAGTTTTGGGACTTTGTTATGTGGGATGTCCGGAGTTAGATGATATTGATATCTCAAAGTGGTTTTGATTTGCATTTCTCTGATTCAATTTTAGTTTCAGCTGACTCAGCAAGTGTTTACCAGAAGCAGAATTTGTGTTTTCTATTTTTTTTAATTTTTTTATTTATTATATTTATTTACTGTTTCAGGTTCATTGAGGGTACCTCCTATCTTTGGTTTTTTGCTTATGTTATTTTTTAGATGCTTGCCCTGCCAGGCCACGTGCTGGGCTCTGAGGAGGAGGTGTTGTTCCTATTCTCTTGAATCTTAAGGTCTAGTTGTGAAGACAGAAAGGGAAAATATCATGGAAATATATGAAGAAAGGTTGTCACCACTGACAGGATGAAAAGAAAAATGAATTCTCAGTTGATTATCAAGTCTATCAATAGACTGAATTTGGCATCTACAAAATGTTAGTTGGTAGAGGTCAGGGGAGCAGAAGGAAAGTGTGCAGGGAAAAGAGGATGAATGTTAGAAAATTGAATCCCATCAAAGGAGGTAAGACTATGACAAAAGGCTTATGGGATTAGATGGGTGTGTTGTTTGGTTTATTGATACTGATCTCTATTAGCTAATTAGAACTATTAGATTTCAGAATGGGATCAGGGATTGGTATACATATGTGATAGGAATAGCCCTGAACAAATAAAATCATCTGTGTTCCTATATCTCTAACATTGATTTTTCTCTTCTTGCTTTTATACATTGTTTAAATGGTTATATTTTTGAGTATGTTAAATTATTTTCTCAATGTGACATTTAATGAAAAGGTGCATATTTGCCAGATAAAAAGATGGGCATAGATCATTAAGTCTTCCCTTCTATATTTACATTAGACTTTCATAAGTCTGGGCATGGAGTCGTTAGTGTTTAAAAATATTTTTTAATGTACAAAACGAAACAGAGTAATACTTAGATTATTTCTTGCATATGATAAGTTCTCTCCACTAAGCAAGAATTATTTCACTGATAGTCTCTGGTGATTTTGCTGCACTTCTCTTTTCTTAGTCCTTCATTTCTCTAGAAGGAATAACCAAGAATGACTTCTTAGCCTATTTTTCAGTCAATTGATTGGTTACTTGACTCCTAATTATTTCTAGCAGACCTTTGTCGTAGATGTCTCCTAAGACCAGATTCAATTTTAGTTTTAGCTGACTCAGCAAGTGTTTACCAGAAACAGAATTTGTGCTTCCTATTTTTTAAAAATTTATTTATTTATTATATTTATTTACTGTTTCAGGTTCATTGAGGGTACCTCCTATTTATGGTTTTTTGCTTATGTCAGTGGTTGTCAGTCTTCACATCACAACTGTGGGCCTCATCTACAGAATTGCTGACACAGCAGGCCTAGATCAAGGACCTGCAACTGGTCCAGAGACGCCGAACCTCTGACTTTTGAGAACCACTGACTTAGTCACCACTTGCCACTGACTTCTTTAAGAAGTCTCACAGTTCTGGGACTTTGAAGAAGACCCACGGTTGTGTATTATATGTTAAGGGCATGGGCTACGCTGTACTAACATAGTTTTCAGGAAATTTCAGTTAATTCCCTGAAATATTAACAGGAGATATTTAATATATGCACATTTCCCAATTTGTGTAACATTTTTATTGTTATTTTCCCTTTTTGGAAAAAAAAGACTTTGATGGATATTATTTATTAGTTCAAAAGTTAAGATCCCAGTGTATTTAGTTGAAGAAACTCGGGTTTTGAAATTCTACTAAGAAGAATCCAGGATTTTGTAATTGGGAGAGATCTTGGAGATCATCAAATCAATCACCTGATAAAATGGGTGGAAGGAAAGAAAAGAGGATCCCGTCTGTGTGGTCTGCGAGGGCCAGACTGAAAGGGCCTATGAATGAATAGCTGGCAACCAGCCTTGGGACAGTCTGGATGACGACAATCATATTATGACAACAAATGAGAACAACAATAATTATCTTACATAATGTTCATTGAGACTGTCACTGTGCCCGTAACTGTTGATGTCACTCCCATTCCCTCCTTAACATTTACATTACCCGGAAAGGTTAGGTAGATCTAAAGACATGTTTTCCCCTGCTCTGATTGGCAGGGGAAAGCAAGGCAGAAAAAGGCTTTAGTGCCATGTCCCAGATCACAAAGAAAGGAGACAGCTGTGCTGAAAGTGAAGTGTCCCTGAAGATGATAGTCACTGTGCTCGGCTGGCTGTAGCCACTGTGCCCATATGAACTTGGGAGTCATTTAAATCATTAGTTCATTATCCTAATTTAGGGTATGAGTTAGATAAATTTACAAGTGTCTTTGGATCTACATATTCAGACTATGTCACTATATTGAATAAGGATATTTGTAATTATGTTGCTCAGTAAATATTAATCGAGGCCCTATACGCTCCTGGCCTAGCACCTCACTGAAGAATAACAGGGTCATTGGAAGCTGTGAAGTGCTGGGGAGGAGCCCAGGGAGATGGGTTAGAAATGCTGGCTTCTAGGGCTGTGGCCACCTTCTAATTGAACAAGTCTGGGAATCTCCTTGAGGCTTCGTTTTCTTGGCTGTTAATCAGAGTTGTGTCGTAACCTAATCTGCCTCTTGAAATCCAGTGATGTTCCGATTCTTCAGAAGTGTTATGGGAAGGTAACAGATAATAACAGCATAATACTACCGGCATTATTACTGTATTATGCCATTACTTCTGCCTTCCTGTTGACAAGCATCTATGCTAATAACACAAAATATGCTGAAAAGATTAAGTTAAGCATCAGCAATTTACCCTCTTGAGTACAAAACTTCTTTTTTCAATTGAAAAATGCAATCATCAGAAACAGAATCCAGTTTGGGAGCACAAAAGAGAATTTAATTCAGTTTACTTTTTTGCTTTCCAACTCAGTGCATGTAGGAGTGGTCTCAACGAATCTGTTAATATAATCTGTGACTTTAGAAACACTGCCTGTTACGTGGCCATAAAATCAGTCTGAAATAGGAAATTTGTATTATCATGTTAATGCAAACATCTATCTAATCAAAAATACATAGTGCTAACAATATAGAACATTTTATGGTTGATATGGATGCTAATAAATACATCCCCGGATGCTGGGGTAGAACTATGTCTGTAAACAAATCTAAATTTTTCAAATTGAATCTATTTACTTTCTTCTTAAAGATCCAGATATTAAAAAAGGGCCACTTTTTATTCTGGGATTCATCAGGTTTTCCGCATGGGGCTTTGGGACATGTCTACACGCTAGTGAATCCGTACAGTGATGAGTAAATGCTACTGCGAGCAACACAGTCTGTAAGCTCTAGTCCACAGAGCTGCCCCTGCGGAGTAAATCAGTTTGACTTTTCTCAGTGGTTAACACGTTTGAGGTTATTCCTTTCTATTTGTATTTGTTTTTATTGTATCCTGTCTTTGGCCAAATGTTGACAGTAAATGAGCTTCAATCTATGTGTAACCCTAACTTATTTATCATCAAAATTCAGGGCGAGCAAGAGCGAGAGAGAGAAAGAGCAAGAGGGCTCGCAAGAGAAAAAGAGTAAAACAGTGAAGAAGCTCAGTTCTCCCCCTAAATACCAAGAGACACAGCAATATTATCAATTATATTTCATTACATTCTAATGTAAATTATCAATAGGAAAGTTGTTTACAATATTTTCTTAATGTACCATTAACATGGAAAAGATGGAGATTATTCCCCAATTTGATCCTTATAATATAGCCAATATTAACAAGTACTTTGAAAGCCTACAAAATAAATCGGAGTCTTTATTATTTCACAGCGGGGAGCTTAAAAGCTGTAATAAGATAAAGCATAGACTGTTTAGTCAGCTGGCAAATGGCCCTCAGGAGAAAACTGAATAATTGTGTCCTAAAAGAAAGAACTTTTAAAAGATGGACTGGGTTATGCTGTAAATATGATAAAGTGGTTTAGGCTATCTGGTTATTCTAACTCATGAAATAATGCAACATTTAAAGTCCTTAGTTATGTCAACATGTTTTGTTTTGTTTTGTTTTGTTTTGTTTTGTTTTGTCCTGAACACTCGGCAAGTCACAGATAAATCATCCCTGTGAAACACGTCCTCTTGTTCTTTCCTCTCAGCACAAACACATACTAGAACAGCAGAAAAACATTAAATATGTTTGGAGCACACACAGTGAAGGGCTTTTATCCCCTTTCTGAAAAGAATCAGATTAAAAAAAGAAAAGAAAAGAAAACAGCCTCAAGAAATAAACCTTTAAGCATTTAAGGATTTTCCCCCCACATTGTGAAATTATAAGACAGGCTCTTTTTTCTTTGTTTCCAGGCAGGGAAACTGAGTCATGCAGCTCCCTTAGGATGGAGGAAGATAGAGAGAAGAGAGTTTAGAGAGAGAAAGATTGGCTGTCCTCTTGTTTTATACTCTCAGGCTAATTATTTAGGCATTTGAGCCTTGACTTGCTCATGACTAGGAAGGGGATCCCGGCTCCTGCTGCCAGGTTGCTATGCCTGGCCTTAGAAGAGCATGGCAAATAAATCCCTTCACCTTGACAACATTTTAAAGCTGTTATGTTCTTATTCCCAAAGCACTATATACTTTCACATTTAATTTGACTATGAATGCATATGTGCATTTGAGAAGGCTACATATTCCTCCAAGCAAATGCCCTGTGAAGTGTTAGTGCTGGCAAGAGGACTGAATGTGTGTTTAAATATGAAAGGACGAGGTGCATAGTTCACATGTGGGCTTTGGGAAAAGCTTTTGTGAGGGCATTTTCATTAAATCCCTCTCCCTAATCCATTACAAATATTGTGACTAAATGTAAATATGATAGTATTTTGTTTCAGCAGGCAATATATTAATTGAATTTCTTCACTAATCATAATCCTCTAAACTTCAATCATTTAGGAAAAATAGTAAGTCATTGAACAATTATAATTAATTGACTCATGAAGTTTTAATGTAATTGGGAATTAAGAAAATACATATTATGATGAGAACACTGTGGAACTGTTTTCAACATGCCCTTTCTTTCATTCAGCTACATGTACCTACTCTCTGATTAGAGGCAATGTGAGTACAGTTTTATGGCTTTACTACCAGAAATGCAAGCAAATGAGGGTTTAGGCAGCATAGAATGTGAAACATGTAGCAGCCCATATAGCCTATGGCTAAGAGGAGTGAGAGTTATAAGAAATACCTGTAATGGAACACCTTGGTGAAAAGGGCCTGGAGAGAGATTTGGTTCTAACAAGCATGAGAGAGCTCACGAGATGAGAGCATTGGTGAATTGGCAGTCTCTACACCTGTGGTGTTGAGAAGCAGGAAGCTCAGCCTTATATTAGGCTGGAGGAGAAGGCAGTCAGGAGGCATGCGCATTCTATTAGGGATCCACTTACTCTGACTCTGTCTCCTCTTCTGCCTGCAGAACGCCAGCAAGGCATCTCTGCTGAAGATTACCAAGCTCTGCTAAAGACTAAGCTCTATCTGTTCTAAGAAGACCTTTACTCTCTCTAAGATACTCTGTCTCTCTCTCTCTCCAGCTAAAGTAGATAGCCCTCAAGCACCTACGAGAAACTGTTCCTGAGCAAGGTAGCTTAGTGGTCCGCGTCCGGAACCTACCTAAGCTGGGCCCGAGACCTGGCCAGTCCTGGGCCCTGACAGAAACATTTTTTTCAAGATTCAGTTCTTTAAGCCCTCAGAAAGAACGCTCTTATTTCATCACAATTTATGTTTTATACAATCACTTTCTTGGATCAAATAATTTCTTGGTATGGCAGCATTCTAAGTCACTAGTGTTTGAATCATTTATTAGAAACAATTGATAAAAATTTCAAACTGTGAGCTTTGAGCACGTGAGAGCTGACCTATAGAACACAGCCATCTGAGAAAAATGCTAAACCCAGCCAGAAGGAGTGGGTGGTTTGGGAGGGTTAGAGAAATCGAAAGTTACAAATGTATCAATTGGATGTATGCGTTTTCTTCCCCTAAATCAGGCAATTATGGATAAGAGGAGTGATTTTATTTTTCCCAGTACTCACCCCCTCTCATATGCACCCTAATTGTGACATTGTTTCTTGGTTTTTGGAATCTCTGAGGAACAGTGTATAGATTTGTCAGACCTGAGGTCTAAGCTTAATCATTAAGCAACACTAGTAACATCATGTGTGAATTAGAATGTGTTTTAGCATGTTACATGCATGGTTTATAATTTTTTTCAGACTAATATGAGAGTACAAATGATTAAGTTACATTTATTGTATTACTAAGGTAAAGTTCACGTTGTAGCTGAGCTCTGCACCCAGGGTGTGCTGTATGTATCCTTACATTGTTTATCTCCCTTCTTCCCTTTCCCTGCTCCCCTCTCCTCCCACTGCATTTTAATTGTGTTTTTCTTGTGTGTGAGTGTATAGCATTTCATCTGTTGATTCTGTGTTAATATTGAGTGCATTGGATACTTGATTTTCCATTCTTGTCATAGTTTACTAAGAAGAATGAAGAATGTGCTTCAACTACATCCAGGTTAATACAAAAAGATGTAAAGTCTCCATCTTTTATGGCTAAAAAGTATTCCATGGTATATCCATACCACAGTTTATTAATCCATTCGTGGGTTATTGGGCTCTTGGGTTGATTCCACATCTTGGTGACTGTGACTTCAACTGCTATAAAATTCTAGTGCAAATGATCTCATGGTAAAATAATTTTTTCTTCTTCTGATTAGATGCCTAGTAATGGGATTGTGGGATCAAATGGAAAGTCTACTTTCAGCTCTTTGAGGATGCTCCACACTTCTTTCCATAAAGACTGTACTAGGTTGCAATCCAAGCAGCAGTGTAGGAGTGTTCCCTTCTCTCCACATCCACTCCAGCATCTGCAGCTTTGGGACGTTGTGATGTGGGCTATACTCATGAGGGTTACATGTTATCTCTGGATGGTTTTGATTTGCATTTCTCTGATGATTAGGGATGATGAGCATTTGTTCATGTGTTTGTTGGGTATTCATGTCTTCTTCAGAGAAGATTCTATTCAAATCTCCTGCCCACGTACAAATGAAATCATTTGCTCTTTTGTTGTTGATTAGTTTGAGTTCTCTGTAGATTGATAGCAAATATCTTTTCCCATTCTGAAGGCCAACTGTTAGCTCTAGTTTTTGTACCCTTAGCTGTGCAGAAGCGTAAATTGCAAGAACACCAAAAGTAAATAAATGGGATATAATCAAGCTAAAAGTGAATTTTGATGCCATATCATGATGAGTAAAGCATATATTAGAAATAACTAAGCATTATTTTGACTTTAGATTCTGGTTATTTCCTATTCTCCAATATATCAGACAATTCTCAGTTAGCCATATATTGAACATTTTTTTCAAAAAGTAGTATATAATTTTAAAAAGCAAGTAATTTGAGGTGAATTATATTTTATTATTTTACCAGTCATCATAGGTCAAGGGATAGTAATAAAAATTATTAACAATAATTGAGTGTTACACTATATCAAACATTTTTAAGGCCATTGTAAATTGTTACCTCATTTACATTTCATAACTTTTTTGTGATAAGTTGAAGAAATAAATAAGTCATTTCATTACTGACATTTTAAAACTATTTAACTGCCATGTGAGTTGCATATAACTCATGCTAGTTTTGAGCTGGCACCTGTGAACCATATATATCTCACATACCTCTTGACCTTCTTTGATCTTATAAAACACCATGGCACTAGAGAAATGTTTTTTATTCTATTATAGTAGTAAGTGAGTTAGATGGAGAGGTTAACTTGCCTAAAATCACCACTGGTAAATAAGTGCTTTGTCTTTCTGAGCTGCAGAGTGTAATCTTGTTCACCCTAGCATAGGAGCCTTGGAATCTTTGTGTTGAACATTTGTATAAGCAGTTACTGCTAAATAATAGAGTTAAATAAGTGAGGAATAAATGCATGTATGTGAGTAAGGAATACAGAAACTTTTGTTTCACTATTTGGTATATAATTTCACACTTATTTAATTGATTCTACTTATCCTGAACTATTATAGATAAAGAAATTGAGGCTCAGAGAGATTGAGTAACTTGCCCAAGTAGGATTTAAGCATAGACATTTTGGTTTTCATTTGTTCTTCCTTAGCCAAATTACCTGGTTACTTTAGACATCACATGTCCAGCAATCCAAGCCCTTCAGAATGTGCCTACAAATAAACCTTGTTCCTTGAACAGACTAGAAAGGTCTTCACGATTCTGATGCAGCAGAAGTGTCCTGAAATTCCTTCTGTCAGAGGCTCCTGACTGAATCCTAAGTTCATTAAACTGACTGATTTCACAAAACTGGTTATCTGATGTCTTTAGTTCCTCTTACGTAGTTGTAGAAAGACTGTCAGTGATAAGGGAGTCACTGCTGGCACACTGAGAAACTGCATGGAAGAGGGAGGTGAGAACAGCACATTCACAAGACTGCAGGAGATTTAATGTCAAGCAACACACACTTCAGCATATCCTGGAGTGGGGGTGGGGGCTGACGCAGCAGGCTGGGGGACTCTGGGAGGGGCTCCTTTCTGAACTGGAACCTGAAGGTTGACACTACACAGAAAGCCCCCACCACCCAAGCTGGAGGCAGTTAGTGGTCAGACAGAGCAGCATGAGTAATGATATACACTGTGAAATATCGATGGAGTTAAACCTTCCCCTTCTCTACTACCATCATGTCCTATATGCCACCTCAAACCTGTCAAAATACTATGTTGAAAGTATGATTCACTTTTCTTCACTTTGTCAGCCTCACAACACCATAAGGTATACACACACATGTGCACACACACAGATACACACACGCATATGCACATACATGTGAATGTGTATGCATCCTACTGATATATACATCTGTGCTAGCATAGACTGGACTTACTGTTAAACTTCAATCATGCATTTCCTCTTCTTATCCTCTTTTTAAAATCTATTTATTGGAGTGTCTTATCTAAGCCCTGTTTGGACGTATTTTCCCCTCACGCTTAGACTCTTAGATAATAAGCATAGCAGCCCCATTCAAAGTTTCTTCTTTTCTTCAGGATAATAGCTCTATGTCTCTGTGTGTGCACATGCCTGAGAGAGAGAGAGAGAGAGAGAGAGAGAGAGAGAGATTTGGGAAGTAGAGCAAAGAGATTGAGAGGATGGGGGGAAAGAGCACAGTCATATCAAGCATGGAGATACCAACTGTCTTTGGAGCTTTCTGAAAGGCAGTGGACCCCATGCTGGGTTTGAAGTACCTGAGTGGACAGTGACCTCTGACTTCCTCTTGGAAGCACAGGTGGTTCCTGGTCCCATTTCAGTTGTCTACCAAAAAAACAAAAAAACAAACAAAAAAACCCTCATGAATGAACCCCTACCTAACTGTGTCCATCCTTTATACTCTTGATGTGGACCAGAGACCCTAAATTAGGAGTCCTAGGCCTGTGAACTCTGCAGTCTCAGAGCTACTGCACGAGGGACCTGTGGAAATTGCAACTTTAATACCCTGTGACCTATATAAAGAACACTCATCTCTTCAGTAAATGTTGGTTCCCTTTCCTCCTCTTGTATAAACCTAACTGTGTTCCTGATATATGGCATGTATCAATAAATGTTGAATATAAGAATCTATAATTTTAAGAAAAGTAGTTTCATTTTTCATTACTTTTATCATGAAGGTGAGTGCATATGTGTGTGTCATTTAGAAACAAAGCTGATATAAAAAACCTAACATAAATAAAAGAAGGTAGACACCAGTATGTTGGGATTTCTGTAAGGACAGCAAAAATACATAAAGAAAAACTATTAAGTGGTCAGAGGAAATGTAATATATTAGCATGCATATTATATGGTGATTTGTTTCCAGAATAATGTGATATAATCTTCATCCTGCATGGAATGAATATGAAATATTTCTGTCATGCACACATACAATTATTAGCTGTATCAATAAAATGCTTAAAACTTTAAAAACTTCTATTGGATAAATATGTTAAATATTGCTAATTTGTGTTTCTCTTGCATATCATTAATTCTTTATCTGCTAAGGAACTTTAGATTCCCCTGGCCTGCCCTTAAATTACCAGCCTTAGTAAAGAATATATCAAGTGTATTCCATTTGGTTTTTTTAGCCTAAGTTTAATGTCTGACTTTGGGGTAGAGTGCATTAAATCATTGGTTCCAGAAGCACCTGTTTTAGATGGAATTTCCTTTTACTGTGCCAGGTGCTATTTCATCCCAGCCTAATCTGACTGATTCACCCAAAAAGCAGAGTGTCCATGTCAGGGATCCTCAAACTTTTTTAAAAAGGGTCCAGTTCACTGTCCCCCAGACCATTGGAGGGCCAGGCTGCAGGCCCCGGGACGAGTCGGCTGCTAAGCAGGACAGGCAGTGGTGGCAAAAACACCCAGTGGGCTGGATAAATGTTCTAGCCAGGCTGCACGTGGCCCACAGGCCATAGTTTGAGGACACCTGGTCCATGTCTATCTTTGAAGTCACAGAGAACTAACAAGCATTTTGATATCACTCTCACTTCTGCAGACCTCACACACACTGACCCCTTCCTGGAACCATCATCATTTATAGTTGTGAGAAAAGTGAATCATTATAACATTACAAGTTTCTATGAAATTTGTGCATTTTTCTATACTTTTATTAAGTGGTATAAATGAATCTTTGGTATAATAGTTCACCCAATTCCTAATAAAAAATTTAAAAAAGCAAAAAGAAAATTTATGAACAGTTTCTTTTTTCGTAATTGTCCAGCAAAATGGCTAATGCTAAGGTATTCTATTTATTGCAAATCTTTTACAAAAAAACACAAAGCAGGCAAAGGTCAGTTCTGAATGTGCTGGTGGGTTAGAGTCTTTGTGTTTGATGAAGGAGGAAACAAACCCTCTTCTTCCCCTTTACATGTGCTTTTCTCAACATCAAGTCAAAAATCCAGCTGTGGAAAAACAAATCTGCCATTCAATAAGGAGGAGTGAGGGTGCCTAGGCTTCTGCTGCTTCTTGCCTAAATGCCCCTGTTGGAGTTGCACGGTGACATGACTATGTGTCCCTGTTCATTAGCTTCACACTGTCAATTCCCAGAATTTTTCAAGTGTTATTTCAGTTATTTTTGTGAAATCTCAGAAGACGTTTTTAAAAAACAACTTATTTTGGTAGCACTTCTTAGTTTTACAGGTGAATTTTTAACCCTGATGATTTATTTTTTGGGTCTTACCTTTCCTGAGATGCTTACCAATTAATACATCATGTAATATTGATAGATCATATTGTTAATCCTCATTTACTTGGTTATTTCTCCTTAATGGAGCTTTCTTCACTTTAATTTGTACCCTCTTGTAATTACTTACATGTAAATATAAATCTTTATTAGCTGTTGACTTTGCATTTGGCTCTTTTAAAATGAAACCATTTTTCATTCCATTGTACTGTGATGGTCTTTGTAGATTCAATTTCTTCCCAAACTCATGACTGTCAGTCTATTCACCAGACACAAATTACACTCCTCACCAACTCTTAGTGTCTTCAGTGTTATTCCATGTTTTATTCGGTGGACAGCCTGGATATTAAGTGCTGGTTTCAGGAGTGGGTAGGTAGTGGACGTATGTGGCAGATTAAACGAACCTCCTCATCATTCACAAAAATAAAATCAGGCCAAGGACAATCTGGCAACATCAAGTCAGACATCATGGTTCTTTAGTTTTAGTTTAGACTTTATGCTTTAGTGAAGGTAACAGTTCTGATTTAGGTCGTTTTCAGAATAAAAGCAAGATTAATGCTTTCATTAAGAAATTATCTGGGACTATATTTTCTTTGTGGTGTGGCCTCTGAGTTACGATGCTGCCTGATTATAAGTGGACAATAACATTCTGAGATGGCTTTCACACCTTAAAAAGTCTCAGTCCCACATAAACCATGCAATCTTTCTCACAGAAACTGCATTATTTCCATTCCATGTATTTGTTGAAAATATATAAGATGCACTTCAAAAATCTATGTAAAATGTATAATAGATAAGTTTATATATGCTGAATATGTATCTCTAGGCAGTAGGTTTTAGAGTGAATTTTATTTCTTCATTTTTTGTTTTTGACATTTTAAAAATCTTTACACAATAGGATATATAACTTTTGTAATCAGTGTTGTCTCAAGGACCCTAATGTTTTGACACACCAAAAGAAAAAAAGGCAATAGATGAGAATGAAATGGTAGATCAGCCATAAAAAGAGTTGTTTTTTCAAAAATCTTTAAC
This sequence comes from Otolemur garnettii, assembly GCF_000181295.1. Lineage (NCBI taxonomy): Eukaryota > Metazoa > Chordata > Mammalia > Primates > Galagidae > Otolemur > Otolemur garnettii. The sequence goes on from NW_003852549.1 coordinate 956,359, forward strand.
TATATAACTATACTATTGCTGTAATCAATGAAAGGGACGTAACATTTAGGAATCTTACACTCACTCAACAGGCCAGTTCTTTTAGGATTCATGAATTAAATCTAAAATGTTATTTGATTTTTTTTTTTTTTTAAATACAGAGTCTCAAGCTGTTGCCCTGGGTAGAGTGCCCTGGCGTCATAGTTCACAGCAATCTCCAATTCTTGGGCTCAAGTGATCTTCTTGACTCAGTTTTTCTATTTTTAGTAGAGACAGGGTCTTGCTTTTGCTTAGGATAGTCTTGAACTTCTGAGGTCAAGCAATACACCTGCCTCAGCCTCCGAGAATGCTAGGATTACAGGCATGAGCCACCGTGCCTGGCTGATATTGCCAAATTTAATTACTCATTACTAATAAAAATTAACTAAAATTGCAATAGTTTTCTGTATCCTCATTTTTACTACCCTAAGAGGAAAGGCTACTTTCTCTTCCTTACACTTATAAGTCACTCCAACACTGCTTAAGCCATTTCATCCTATTTAGGGACTGGATCCCGTGACTAGATAGGCAGAAGCAAGGCTGGCCAGTGATGTGCTCAGGGCCAAGTGGTCAGTCAGTGGATGTGCCAAGATCACCGGCCTCCTCAGCTGTATCTCCTCAAGTCCAACCACAGGTCCACCTGCAGCCAAGCATAGTAGCTAGGCTGTGAGACCTCCTCCCCTGCGTGTGTCTCTGCTGACTTTGCTGCTTCTCATTCATGGACTGTTCTAGTTTTCACTGTAAGCAGAGTGGACCAGCATGTTTCATCACCAGGATGTGTCATCAACTTAATTCTGGGGAAGAGCTCACTGCTCCAAAAGGAACATGTGAAGTTTTTTATTATCTTCTCTGTTTAGTAGACACTGTGACCAAGAAAATCTGATTGAATTTTCTGCATAGCACAGATTCATTTTAAGAAGTTGAAGTATCAGGTACAGTGTGCACCAGTGTATTACCTATTAGATTGCCAATGCCTCATTCTCCGTACTCTGCCTTCTCTATGTTTTGGGTGTTATTCTACGAGCGTGGGTTAAGATCAGAGGATTAAAGCCATTTTCCCTAGCTTCCTGGTCCATCCACTTTAGAGGATAATCTTACCCTATGTTTACCACAATTCTAGGAGTGTCAGGTCACTTGAAAATTATAGGCAAGCTTGATAGTATTTATTTAAATTTTACTTCATGAAGTTTTCATTGGAACCTCCAATCACAGGACTTGACATAATTTTATCAACTTACATCATTAGTATAAATCTACATTAATTCATACACAGCACATTTTAAAAAGTCTAATGAAGAAAAGCATAAAATGGAAAAATTGAAGATTAGCCTGGGTATGATTTTTAAATTCTGAAATATTTGTTTTACTTCAAACTAAACTATCTTTATAATAATTTAATAGTGTCTCCCTCTGTGTGTTTAAAATAAAATCATAAAATTAAAAATATCTGAAAAAGAGGAATTTATGAAACACAGGACAAAATTGTTCAAAATAATTCTATTTAAAATTGGAGGCGATAAGAAGGCAATTAAGCATTTTTTATGTTTAATACACCATCAGTATAGGAGAGTAAATACCCTCCTTTTATATCTTAATGGAATAATCCTCTTGGAAAAGCCATTTAGCAATATATAGTGAAAGCAAAACCAAAAAAAAAAGTATTCATATTTATATACTCATTCCTTCATGCGTTCAGAATGGAGGTTATATTATTATATTAATATATACTTTAAAAATGCAAGTGATGATTAAATTACTGTATATTTTAATTCAAATATTGTATAAACCATAAAAATGATGTTTAATATACTTTAAATCTATCGGGGATAAATATATGTTAAATAACAACGGATTCCACATGGATTAAAGAGATAATATTGTGATCCATTTAAAACATCAGTGAACACTGAGTCTCCTGCATGGGCTAGGAGTTTGTTTTCATACAGATAGTCTATAAAGCTTAGAGTAGGTAGCTATTTAACCTACACAACACCCCAAGGCTTGCTTTTAAAGCTGGTCTTCATTCTTATTTCCTGGGTATAGATGCTCTCCCACCTTCCTACAGTAGTAGTTTATTTTTTCTCTCTTTCCTCCAGCACCCATCAAGTCCACAAATCTCTCCTCCCCTTTCTCAGGTGATACAGTTGTTTTCTATTTTACTAAGAAAATAGAATCAATCAATAGAATCAATCCATATGCTTCCCCCACCATTGCTACCAACCTACTTCAGTATGTGCCTAAGTGTTTCAGGATTTCACATTTTCTGTGTTTTCTTCCTACTTTCCTGTCTACTTTCTCAGAATCTTTTACTGGTCCTTCCTCATTTTCTCTGCTTCTAAATTCTGACGTGTCAAATGGTTTAAATTTTTAACTTCTTTTTCTATCTACATTCCCTTCTCACTTGCTAAGTGATATTCAGACTTTACGCACTATTTTTATGCTGATGACAGTCAAATGTACATATTCAGATTTTTAACACTGTGTAGAATTTAACATGTAAAAACTGATATCAATCTTCACTGTGTCCCCAAACCTCTCCCCTCAGAGTGGTCTCAGTAAGCTGCTGCCCCATCTTTCCAGACTGGGATGTGAAATTAGCCTTGACCTCCCTTTCTGATCTTAATTTTCACATCAAATATTCAGTCCATGAGCAAATTCTATTGGCTTTACTGTCATAATACATCTAATGTGGGACCACTTCTCAAACTATCCACTGCAATTTCTCTCATTCACCTGGAAATCTTGCCTTTATTACTGCAATAATTCCCACTAGTTTATCCTGCTTTCCAAGAATGGAAAAGCAAGCATCCAGTGTCCTAAATATTAATATGAAGCCAGCAGTGAAACTATTACACACCCACACATGAGAAAAACACAACTACATTCAAATGAAGGGGGGGTGTTTGATGTGCTCTCACCTAACAAGCAAAAAGTAGGGGTACAGGGCACACTTCAGGGTGAGGAGCTCAACTACAACTTGGTCTTTACCTCTCAAATGTAACAATGTAATCATATGTAATCTGTCATTTGTACTCTTAGATCAATCTGAAAAAAAAAGTTCTCTTCTTCATACAATTTGGGAACTAACATATGTAAAATTGGGAGCCTCCTATAAACACAGGTCAAATATCTAAAATGGTACATATGTCTCCAAGGTGGTGAGAGTGTACAAGGGAGTATATATAATATGCTCAGCTCACCCTCTGGTGTGGAGTAAGTGCTCAAAGAATTTCAGTTATTACCATTGTCAGAACCAGTTTACGGGTTAATAAAATACTGGGAAAAGCACGGACTTGCATGTGTTCGTGTAAGTAGTTCCCAGCCTAAAATCAAGCAGAGTTGGCTCTTCCTTCCTCTGGCTCCCACAA
>NW_003852549.1:960540-993971 GCF_000181295.1 Otolemur garnettii
TAAATTATGGCAAAGTTTCATGTGATGAAGGGTTGTGTGTGCTGTCCGTGTCTGTGCGGTGTTTTGTTTAATATCCTACTGCTGAGATAAATCATGGATACAGTCACTCTGGAATTCCAGGTAGGAAGGCAGAAAGGAGCTGCAGTGCCTTATTCCTCCAGGTGAAGCGTGGCGATTGTACTAACTGGCAAATAAGACACCAAGAAGTGGCTTCCAGCTTTAACAGACCAGTTTGTATGCATGAAAGCTGTCATGGGCTCATTTAAAAGAGCAAAGCTTTATTATTCAAGCACATACCCAAAACTCAGGTCTAGAAGAAAGTTTAATTATTTATCCCTAGATAATGCAAGTAAAATTAAATGTAACTAAGTGCTAACTGTTCTTTAATCAAAGTTGAATAGTTGAACTTCACATTTAACAAAGGCAGAGCTGTTCCTTAAACAAACACCATCAGAGCTCCAGACTTCTTACCCTCTGTCTCTAATTATGCTCAGTCTTTTAACACTGGGATTTCCACAGAAGGTCTCCATTTCTTGTACTCAGTAGATTGTATCTTTGCAGACCATATGAGAGTTTTCTCATTGACAAAATAAAGTAGGCTGGCAGTTTAAAAGAAAAGTTATGTCTGGTTTCTGACAAGATTTCAGCTTTAGAAGTCTCTACCAAGTTTGTATAAATGCCAGCCCTCGAAAAGCCATTCCACCTTTTTTTTTCTTTCATTCCTGACAACATCAAGACAAGCCACGACTATATAAAGTATGGCAGGAGGAGGAAAAAAGGTCAAATTACACACAAAAGCATGAAGGGTCCACTTTTACCAACATCAGCCAAGGGTGTGTATTGACATGAAAATGTAATCTAATAGAAATTACAAGCAAAAAAAATCCAACAAACACACAAAAAACCAAAAACAAAAGTGATGGTACCAGTAGCTCCTCCCAGCCAGCCTCTTTGACTTCATTTCTAACTTTCATAATTCCTGCATCATATAAAGTAGAGGATTCTGCCTCATGGAGTACAGTAGATATTCTCATTGCTAGATTTGCAAGTACATCTTTTGATGGAACTCGTACAGGTGCATTCATCTCTCTTCATCTGTCCTAAATTGTTCTTTAAAGCACTTATGCTCCGTAGGGACTCTAAACATAGCCCCAGTGACGGGCACAGATGCTTAGCACAGAGCAGGTGAAGAGCACTGTGAGGAAGGAATGTTGTCAGAAGGGAAAATGACTGTCATTGTAATTCAAATGCTAGTTTGCCTTATTTTAGTTCAATAGTTCAAAATCTATATTTAGCTGTTTACTCATAACAATTTCCAGCCCCTGCTCAACATGTATTTTTTCACGGTCAATAGCTATCAGATAAACAGTGAAAAGTAATAATCAGAAAAATCTCAGTGCCCCGTGCATCTCCTCACAATCGGGTAAGAGTTCAGCCCCAGGTTCACACACTTAGGCTTTGGAAAATTTTCCACAGGTGTACTGATTAAATGATTCCCACTTTCACATCCTCACAAAATGCACACCCCAAACAATGGATACATAATAATTTCCTCCCAGGACTGATGAACACAGCTGCTTCAGCTCAAGTAAGAGCATGAAAACAACTCTTCAAAAGGTTAAGAATCAACAAGTGCATTAACTTAATATATTAAGGATTTAGTCATCTTTTAATCAGAAATTTCCTTCTCCCACCTGAGGACCTAGCCCCGCCCTCCCGCGACTCCACCCCTCACGCTAATAGAGCCTGAGCCGGGTCCCCGGTGGGGGCGGGTAGGATTGGGGAGCATGCGCGGTAAGATCCGCACGTGCGGGTAAGGGGCGCACGCGCACGAGGGCGCTACTTCAGCTGAGGGGGCGGTCGCGGCCTAAGGCCGAGGGCAGCTGCGATTTGGTCTCAGTGCCGGCCTGCTGGACTGCCAGCGGCTTTAGTAATGGGATAGGCGGGAGCTTGACGCCATCAACAACCTGGCTGCACAAGATCCTCCAGACAAGGCGGGACAACGACAGGGTAACTGGGCCGCGGGGGCGGGGTTCTGGGTCCCCCGCGGGGCTGCGGTGGGCCGGGGGCGGCGTCCGTGGTCTTCCTGCAGCCGAGGGAGCCGCTACTTGGTGGGAGCGGAGCCCATGAGAAGGGGGGAGATTTGGGAGCCCCCAGAAAAGCGAAGAGGTTTCTCGGGTGCTCTCCCTGCTTAGAAGGATTACCTGAAGACTCTGGACGGGGTAAGGTGGGCCGTGGCGCCTCGACGAGTGGCGCCCGTCCGTTCCCGGAGGTCTTGGGGAGGGGGGGTGAGAGCACTGGGCAGGTTCTGAAACCGATGTCGGGGAGCAGATTCCAAGATGAGGCAGCGGAGAGGGGAGTGGCAGGAACCTGAGAACAGTGGTCTGCCCTGAGAGAGTGTTGCCATGACAAATGACAGCAGCCACAGCTGGAAAGAACTATTTATTACACTTCTGCCCATGGCTCACGTGAAGTCATAACTACCAATTTTGTTCGTAGCTAAAGTGGTGCATGGTTTATGGGGTCAGGCTGAATTTCTTTCCAAGATAAATTGTCCACATGATGTTCCAAGTACCTCCAGAAACTTGAGCGGAACTTTCCAGCCGCCCAGTTATTTCTTTTGTGTCCCCGAGTGACTAGGTTCATTGGCCGTGCCGGTGTCACATAAAGAAAAAAGGTATGTAAAAATGAGAGTGTTGCAGAGAATCCAGAGGTTACTGAAAATAAGATGTTAATAAGACTTTGATTCCTGTGTGTAAAAAAACAAAACATTACAGTGTAATGAAGAAAGAAGGGCCTTGGCCACTAACTACAAGATGCAGCCACTAAATATGTAGACTGTTACTTGAATGAGCAACTAACAGTCTAACTTATAACTCTTCTCTGAGCTTCTTTTAGGAATTGAGAACACAGCTAGTAACTTCTCGTGGTGGTTGTGAGGACTCTGAGAGAATCCCTTAGCACAGTGTTCAGCACTTACTGTTTCTTAACAAATGTTAATTTTATCATGCAATTTATTATTTAATGTCTGATATTATGTATTATTTCATTTAATACAGTTACTATGATGTATGTAACATCATGTCTTAACCCTGAGCAAAATAAGGCATGGGGAGAGTGCAGGTGGGTTAAGTTTTGTAACTGGTGGTGCACCTGAGTCTGTGTGATTTTTGTTCATTCTGCATTTACTGACTACTACTTTGAACAAGGTCTTAGGACATTTCAAAGCTATAATCAAAAGAAACTGCTTCATTTTATGCATTTTTTGTGTACAAGTATTTCTAATTGTAAATATTTTTGCACTCAAATATATAATTTAAGTAGCTTCACTGTTTTTGTCAGTTTACCTAATATTTCAAAATAACATTAGAACAGACATAAAGGGGTAAGCCTCTTAGAATATATACATTAGTTGAGGTGTAGAAATTCATATCTGTGGACTTAAGATACTATTGGGATATTCTGGGGTTGGTCCTCTGCTCTCTCCTCATTCTGTATTCTCTCTGGAGAAGGAATCTTTTATGGTTTAAATACCAAAAAGCATTATGACTCTCTAATTTATAACTCTGTTCCTGATATACTATTAGTTCCAAATTTGTAGAGTCTGCTATTTATATCTCCACTGGATACCTGCTTGACATCATAGACACATAACATGGGCAGAACTGGGGACTTTTCCCTAAACTGGTTTCACTCTCACAGGCAGTAAAGAACATCACCATTTTTCTACAAAGACAAAAAGCATGTAAGTAATTTTTGGTTCCTGTCAATTTCTGACATTTCTAATCCATTAACACATCCTCTAGGTTCTACCTTGAAAAACATGTTTTTCGAATATCTTTTTCATCTGCATTGCTGCCATCTTCATCTAACCCAGTATCACATCTTGCTTGGATTTTAATTTTCTCCTACCTGCTTTCTTTCTTGGACCCCTTAACCATTCTTTCTCCTTACAAAGCTGAAATAAACTTTTAAACATATAGTGCATACTGCTGCTTAACACCTTAATAGTTTCCCGTGCCTCCAGTTACACTGGGCTTTCTACTGCTTTAGGGTCCTGGTACTCAATGTTTCCTCTGTTTGGGGAGGGCTTGGCCCCCATGAGGGCTGTTGTTGCCACTCAGGCTTTAGTTCAAAAGTCCCCTCAGAGAGGCCTTCCTTTGTGAGTTCTGTTTCCAGTTACTCAGTTCTTTGTCTAGAGGCTGCCAGTGGTACTTATTCTTAAGTAGATCCTTCCAGGTATTGTTTATGTATATATGTAGGGGATAAGATCCTTTTTAAGATCCTTTTGCTCAAGACATGGCAGTTCGCCTCAATGTGCCCTCTCCGGTTAACTGCTTCCGAGAAGCGCGTTCCTTGTGGATCTGAGCATCTGCACTTGCCTATTGATGTGCAAGAATGTAGAGTGACTCTCCCTAGGGGGCGTGGAGAAGTAGCCGAGATGAGCTGGAGGCTGGAAAGACCGGTTTTGAAGCATTGGGTTCTATTCCCTGCCTCCCTCCTTCAATTAACATTATAATGTGTTACCTTACCTTGGGCAAGAGAGGACCGACAGCCAGGCTCCAAAATGTTTTACTCTAAACAAAATCAATTGTATATGCCTTCCTCAACCTTCACACTAAATTGTAATCTCAAATGGTTGCTTCCTCACGATACTTGACTTCTTTGTATATGTGTTAAATTCTTACTAAATGTTGGAAAGTATATAAGATACTGAGTAAAGTTTATCGGGGCCGCCGACCAGAGTGAGTCCCGGTCTCCCTTAAAGATTCATTCCGTTTGCAGTTCTTTCCCCTGCAGTCATCGAACAGAAGTTCCGAGGAACAAAAACACCATCTACATATATACAAATAAATATGCATGTGTTTGTTCCTTTTTATGTTGTACAGTTGGTATTATAAATTTACCTTGGTGTTTCATTTACCATATCTCAAAGCTCATACCACGTAACTACATAGAGAAATTTCTCTTTTTAGAAAGTGGATATATCATTCCATAGACATTTATACTATTTGCAATCTGTGCAATTCCAAGTAATTCTTCAGTGAATGACCGCACACACACATATATATGTTATGCACAAATAAGTATACTCTTACTGTGTTCTGGAGATAACTTTACCACTCAGTAATTTGAAGGTTAGTCAATATTTTTTGTATTGTTTTAATGGAAATACATTACTTGAAAATGACCTCAAAAAAAAAAAAAAAGTCAGTCTCAATGATTTTCTTCTGTTTCCTGTTGTGTAGAAAATGTTGGAAGCTCTTAAGGCACTTTTGACCTTTTTTGTTAAAAATAGTTTGTGGACTTGAAGAAATTTACCTGGAGATACTGAACGTAATTTAGCCATGGATGAAGAATTTGTAGGCATTTTTAAGGATGTAAAGGAGGTATGCAAACTATTTTCACATAGCATTTATTGAGACTGTACTGTATGCCTGGTTCTGTGCTGAATATTTTTTAATTGGGTTGATATGTTTCCTGTTCATATATTATATCCAGATAGAAGGCTTAGCTACTTCTGCTATATCTTGGTTTCTATAGCACATTATTTATTACACATTATTGTGATTCAGAATAATCAGATCTCCACTAGTGCTGGTTGTTAGAAAGTTGTATTACCATTCTAGGAGATTATCTTAGGAATTTTATATTTTTTTTAACAAAAATTAGCATTTCTTTGAATGGTTTTCGAATAGAACTGTCTCCTCGATAACACCTTTTCCATTGGAGATTACTTAGAATTGAGTAACTTTTTACTACATCTTAATTTATGAACTTTTCAGGTTAAGATCAGTTATTTCAATGTATAAATAATGACTTATCATACTTGAGAGTATAATCTCATAGGAGGAAAATACATTTTATTTGTTACATATTTTTCATTATGTAATATTTTATTATGCCAGAATATTGATATTTTATGTGAGTTATGGGAATGTTACACATGATTTCAATAAATGCTTAATAAAACAGATTTTTTTTTTTAACAATTTGGTAGTATTTCATTGCCTGAGAACTAACAGTCTGAAAGATTAAAGGAAGAAAGTGATATTAGTTAGATTTGCGTGTCCAGATTGTGGTCTTTTAAACACCATATGTTACTCAAAGGAACAACCTGGTAAATATTAGAAAGCAAAGATGTTGCCTGAGACCTGCTGGCTGAGTGTCAAAAAGACTCTGGAGCCAATATGAAGAGTCTTCCACTGGCCAAAGATAAGGTAATTTGACTGTCAATAAAAATAACAACAGTGGACTGAAACACATCAACACGAAGTCTGTGAGGTCACAGTGGTATTGAAATAGGATGTTCATTGGTTATCTGTGGTGGGTATAAGGGAATCAACTTCTTAATTTGAAAAGTGCTAAGTAAAAGGAAAGAGACACTTTCTTGTCTTTTATACCACTTTCATATAGTTGTTTAGGGCAGGTGTCTCTTTATAGAAACAGTCCAGCTAATAAATGAAGAAGAAATGGTAGAATTAGAAGATTTGCAGCCACTGTTGAATTTATGGATCTAGCTCAGGACTCCTCACCCTTGGCACTATTAACATTTGGGCTAGTTGCTTGTCAGGGACTGTCTCTGTGCTGTAGGATGTTAGCAGCATCCCTGGCCTCTACCCATTAGATGCTGGTAGGACTCCCTTTCCCAGTTGTAACAACCGAGAATGTGTCCAGAAATTGTCAGATGCTTCCCAGGAGCAAAATCTTTAGGGTTGAGAACCACTGATCTAGCCATTGATTATCACTAGGCACTGACCTCACAGAAAGAGAAACAAGCAGGTATGTGACTCTTGATAAAGCATCGCACAAGAAAAATTCTTGTTAGTAGAAAATTGAACTGGAATATAATCAAAGTTCTAGATCTAACTGCCAATTTATAGGCAAAAGTGGGGACAGGGAAGTATGTTAACACCATGAAGATGTCAGGAAAATCTGCAGTGCCAGGAACTGTACAAGCAAATGAACTGGTGGTTTTGAAAGAGGATACCCAGGCAGTCCGAGTTCTAGGAGAACAGAAGTCTTCTCAAGGAGGCCCCAAGGATACACTTGCAGGGTCTTCCCCATGGTGACTCAGCTCTTAGGAATTTGTGGACTTAACTTTCTGGGACCTGGAAATTTCTGTTTCCTGTAGTCCTGTGGGGGGCTGGAGCAGTTTCTCCAGCTTGATTCACACTGACCAATGAGAAAGGTACCCATGGGATGGAACTTTTTGACTGGAGATAAAAAGAGGAAGACCAAGCCAGTGGAGGAGTGTGGCTATTTTGAGATTTTTAGATTTGCCATAGCTCCGCTGGCTGAGTAAAGCCTTTTTCCTCTTAAATACAGTGTTTGGGTGTTTGTTCTCTCCATTGGGCCTCATCTTCCTGCAGCATTTCCTTCAACAAATAAATTGTGAGAGCAAGGGAATAGGGAGAAGTGAGAATCTATAGAAATAAGAGAAATACCAACAAATTGATACTGAGTCTTAATTTGGTTTCTGAGTTGAATAAATTATTTTTTAAAAAAGCTAATAAGGAAATTTGAACAATGACTAGATATTTAATATTAAGAGATTATTGTTAAATGTTTAGATGTGAAAAAGGTATTTTCTAATTCCAGAACGTGCTGTTATGTTTATGAATAAACTTATATATCTGGATTTTTTCTTTCTAGAGACACAGTTTCACTTTGTCACCCATGGTAGAGCGCTGTGGCATCACAGCCCACAGCAACCTCCAGCTCTTGGGCTTAGGCGATTCTCTTGCCTTGGCTTCCTGAGTTGCTGGGACTACAGGTGCCCGCCACAACGCCCAGGTAATTTTTGTTGTTGTCGTTGCAGTTTGGCTGAGCCAGGTTTGAACCTGCCACCCTCGGTATATGGGGCCAGCACCCTACTCACTGAACCACAGGTGCCGCCTTGGATTTTTTTCTTTTTTTTAAGGTGGAGTTTCACTGTCACTCTGTTGCATTGGATAGAGTGCTGTGGTGTCATGGCTCACAGCAACCTCAGACTCTTAGCTCAGTCTTCCAAGTAGCTAGGACAACAGGTGCTTATCACATCACCCTGTTAGTTTTTCTATTTTTAGTAGAAAAAGGAGTCATGCTTTTCTCAGGTTGGCCTCAACCTCCTGAGATCAAGCAGTCCACTCACCTCAGACTCCCAAAATGCTAGGATTACAGGTGTCAGCCACGGCACCCAGCTTGGAATTTCTGGTAAAAAATTTATTTTTTTTTTTTACAAGAAACTGGATAGAGAGAGAACTAGAAGGTGAATAAATGAGAGATGAAAGAAGAATATCCCTGAATTGATAATTGTTGAAGCTGGGTGATGGGTAGATAAGTGTTCATATTCTCTGAACTTTTAGATTTTTTTGAAAATATTTTATAATTTTTTTTTAAAAAAGTATCTCATACTGATTGAGTTTTATAACCTATAATTTTATTTAATTATGGGGAAAACTTCAAGATAAATTTAAATAAAGATTTTTCAAGAAATATAAAGGTTCTTGGATTATAATTTAGCTAAGCGCCCTGCATTTAAGTAATATACTAAGAGGGGTAATTTATTTTATAGCTCATATCCATTCAGTGTGTTATGGTAGCTAAGGTATTCTATAGTAGAAGTAACTGTTCTTGATCTAACTGGCAGATAATGCCATAGCCTATTAGTTTGCTTGGGTATCTGGCTGCTGCTGCTATTAATTGATGTTTTGAAACTATGCACCTTTTACTGTTTATCTCAAAACAGTTTAGGACTTAGTGTAATAATTTGATGTGTCTTATTTGTAGTATGATATAGAGTAATATTTGAAAATACTTAGTGGTATGCTTTTATAGTTCAGAATTACTTTGCTGAGAGAATGGAAACAAACTCTTAATTCTAGAACTAATATTTGTGCTCATGTTCTCATAAATGATTTTCTAATCATACTTTGTCCTCACATTTTGTTTCTAGCTCTCTTGATTGCTTTCATATCTCTTGACCTGACTGGCCCTTCATAAAACTGCCATGTTTCTTGAAGGGCTGACCTCTGTGTTGACAGGGACAGCAGTAAGACCTTGTCTACCCCTGAAACTTCCCTACCTTATAGATGTCTCTGCTATGCAGCATTAAATTGACGTGAGTAAAAGTAGATAGTAGTGCAATGTGAAGCCAGATGTCATTTTGTGATATGAACATATTTTTATATTAAAGCATTAATTTTAATAAAGAGTAGAGAATGGTTTAGAGAGGCTGGAGGTAGAGGCTGGGAGACCTATTGGAAGACTTTTTTATTAATCCATGTAAGAGATAATAATTGCCCTGGATGAAAGTAGTGGTTGTTTGGGTGGTGAAAAACGAAGTAGATAAGATGTATGTGTTGAATGATAGAATTTAGGGACCAGTTAAATTCATGTGTCAGTGCAGGAAACTGGAGGTGGAAATGTGTAGCGAAAGAATGTTATTGAGAAAACTGTCAGATTTTTGGCATGATCTAATGTATGAGTGTGTTTTGACTTTCAACAAGGTATGACACTATTGTGTAGTTTTCACATTTGATTGTTTTTATTAAAATTTACAAATAATTCATTATAGAAAAGGTAGAAAATAATGTCAGAAATAAAAATAATAATTTTTGATCTGTCACCTGGAAATAAGTATTTTATTGTATGGCCTTATGTTTTTCTGTACGTAAGTCTATTTTTTTTCTAAAAAATTGGGAGTAGCATATATATTCTTATTATGACTTTTTAAACCTTATGTGGCCATATTTCCATAAACATGTATGTATAGGGTGTCCTTAAAGTTTGTATGGACACTCTGTGTAATTATTGTATGCATAGATTTTCATTGTATGATTAGAAACTTTTCATATTTTCTATTTGTTTTAGGCTGTTTTGTTGATCATCCATATATATATATATAATTGCACATTTACCTGATTGATTCTGTAGGGCAAATTTTTATTAGAATTACTGAAAAAGTATTTATATTTTCAAAACATTTGCATTTATTTATTGCCATACCCTCTAAAAGGAATGGTCTACTTTCTTTACATTTTTTCTAAAGCTAGATGCTATTTTTAATCATTTTTAATTTTAAATATGAGATCTCTTGTCATGCTTTGACAAAAATAATCATGGTACTAAAATTTTTTAAATTTTAAATTTTAAATTTTAAATTTTAAATATGAGATCTCTTGTCATGCTTTGACAAAAATAATCATGGTACTAAAATAAGGATTTTCTGAAGTAAAACTTCATATTCTTACGGTATCTATACTATTTGATGTTATTTTTCTTTTTAGGAACTTGAAAGCATAAATGAAGTTGGTCTTAAAGCAATGACCAGCCGTTGACACGATCTGACAACTCAGCTGCAGGTATAATGACTAGATTTCAAAATAGTTTCTACTATGGTTTGTATATTCCAACTCTTAAAACTTTTATCTCTATCTCAGGCATTTCTATTGAGGTCAAACTGGCATTTTCAGTGCCCTAATGTACTACCATTTGGAGTATTTCAGTTCAGCACATCCATAAATGAAGTCATGTTCATTATCCTTAGCCTCCTTTTTCATTGCTTCTCTTGCACTAAAAGGCATCATGAGCTATTCAGTTCTTCAGTCAGCACCTGGATCCCTTTTCCTTTCTTGTAAGCCTTAGCCTTATGTGTGTACTGAGAACTCCAACTGGTTCCTACCAAGAAACCTGAGTTCCTCTTATTAAACTAGTGTGTGAGCCTTGAAACATCTATCTACTGCATTTACTTGACCCGTTTTCAAACTTTGGAGTTCTGTAGATTGAACTCATTTGCTTTGAACTTCGCAAGAGCTACTATTTATTTTCTGAAATACAGTAAAATGTATTGTGCTGATGGAATGTGCTGATGTTAGATAATTTTAGGCAGCAAAGGAACAGACTCAAGCTTTTCTTTTTTTTTTTTTTTTTTTGAGACAGAGTCTTTTTGATGTTGCCCTCGGTAGAGTGCCATGGAGTCACAACTCACAGCAACCTCAAACCCTTGGTCTTAAGCGATTCTCTTGCCTCAGCCTCCCGAATAGCTGGGACTACAGGCGCCTGCCACGATGCCTGGCTATTTTTTGGTTGTAGTTGTCGTTGTTTAGTAGCAGGCCTGGGCCAGGCTCAAACCTGCCAGTCTTGGTGTATGTGACTGGCACCGAGCCCAGATTCAAGATTTAATTGTAAAAACACTAGGCTTCAATGTGAAAGGTAAGTTTTTCTTCATAGTCACCTCTTCCATAATTAGGAGATTAAGTAGAAAGAAAATTACAGATTACTTAGAATAAGAGACATGGTTCAGAATTGCATTTACCTATTGTCATACTCTCTAAAAGATGTGTGACACGTTTCCTTTGTGCTTAGTAAGTTCATTCTAAAGATGTGTAAATTAAAAGAAATACATAAGACATAAGGTCCTAAGCTGTTACCCAATAGTAACTTAAACATGAGACAGTAGTTTAGGGGTATCCAAGCTGACGTTGAGGTGGAGAGAGTATTCTTTCTTTGGAATAGAGGTGATGATGTGTTGTTTACTGTTTGCGTGGAGTTTGGAAATGACTGCTTTTTAAAATGTAAATGTCTTCAGATTATTAGTAATTTTATTATTACAATTTGTTTCACAATTGCTATCTTTCATTTTTGAACTATGATTAATCCCTTCTGGCATAATTAAACCTATAAATTGTTCCTATAGTTTACATAAGTAGTTATCCTATCTGTTGATTGAATGAATGCAGGTAAGTATAATATGGATGAGTGTAAGTACTGTGTTAAATATTATAAAAAGTCATTAACCATAAAGTCAAACGTATTAACGGTGCATCTCTTATGTCGAGAGTAAGGTAGGGAAGGATTAGCATTGTACAGTGAGGCAGTGTACCTGCATACTGCCAGGTAGTTGGCATATCGTGCAAATGTTTGTGAGTACCTAGGTGTTATATCAATAATGTGCAGTTATTACTACCATAACTGCTCATTATAGAGTAGCTCAGTACATTATAGACCAGAGGTTATCAGACTATGACTACAGACCGTCCAGTTTACCACTTGTTTTGTAAATAAAGTTTTATTGGGATACAGTTATGCTTATGTGTTTGTAAACTGTCTGTGGCTGCTTTTACCCTACTGTTGTAGAATAGTGTATTTACAACAGAGACTGTATGTAGCCTACAAAACCTAAAGTATTTTACTACCTAGACTTTTACAGAAAATGTTTATCAATCCTGATGAAACTAGTGTTTTTCAAATTACAGATCAAGACCAGTGGTTCATAAAATTTTATTTAAGCAGATCGTAACTAGCTTTAAAAAGTGAATTGGGATGAATTAAAAAAATAGTTTGGCTAAATATTATGTGAAACCTTTGTTTCAGTTTCTGTCTCCAGAAACTGAAGAACTTTTTTTTTCTTTGAGACAGTCTCTTACTATGTTAGCCTAGGCTAACGCCAGGGTAGAGTGCCGTGGCATTAGGCTAGCTCACTCCCCAGGCTCAAACTCCTGGGCTCAAGCCTTATCCTCACAAATAGCTAGAACTGCTGGTGTAGGCCACAAAGCCTGGCTAATTTTTCTTTCTTTTTTCCTTTGTTTTCCCTTTCCCTCTCCTCTCTTTTCCCTTTCCCTCTCCACTCCCACTTACCCCTCTCCTATTTGGTGTTTTTTTTTTTTTTTTCTTTTTAGGAACTTGAAAGCATAAATGAAGTTGGTCTTAAAGCAACTGTCTCCCCTCGCCCTTCCCCCTCTCCTCCACTCCCTCCCCTCCCTCCCCTCTCCCCTCCCCTACTCCCCTCTCTCTTTACCTGTCCCCCCTCTCCTCCCCCCCACTCTTTTCTTCCCCACCTTCTCTCCCCTTTCTCCTTTTTCCTTTCTCCTCTCCTTTCCTTTCTATTTAGTAGAGATGACATGTCACTTTTGCTCAGGGTAGTCTCAAATTCCTGACCTCAAGGGGTCCTCCTACCTTGGGCTCCCACAGTGCTGGGATCATAGGTCTGAGCCACCATACTTGGCCTAAAAATGCTTTTATAACATCTTTTTGTAAATATAGAACCTGTGATTTAGTCTTCATCTTATGAATTCAGATCCAGGCAATCCTATTATTGGAATGAATTACAATGATTAAGGGGTTTTATCAAAGGGTATAATACTGTTTTGGCTAGAGCAAGATAAAAATTCTAAACTAAAGAGACTTGTTTTCCTTTGTGCTTAATAAATTCATTCTAAAGATACATATAAGAAAACCCCAAACTCCATGAAAGGGAAGTGGTTAATTTGTATAATCTCCAGAAATTTTATGAAATTTAATGATTACTTTAAATTTTATGCAACAATTGGAGCTTTATCTAAGAGAATAAATATAAAACATAACCTGTTAAGATAACTTTAACTTTTTTCCATTAATTTTTTTATTTATGATGGACACATAATAATTGTAATATTTATTGAGTACAACATGATGTTTCATTGCATGTATACTGTAATGATTTGGGGTAATTATCATATCTATCACTTTATTTTTAAATTTATTTTGTATAGAGAAAAATTTAAGTTTATTTAAGTGTAATAGAAACAGGGAGCTATCTATAAGTAGAATCAGAAAACAAACTAAAACTCCCAAATTAACAGAAGAAAAGGGGAGGGAAATAGAATTGTGACCAATCCAATGAAAATATGGAACATACTAAAAAAGAAAATAAAATTTATACACTTACAATAAGGTATAAAATGCACATATTATTTAATGAAAATTTCTGACCACTAACAACCGTGGATTTTGGGGGAACAGCCCTGTGGACCATAAACATACCCTGCTTCCCAATGAACTTTCCTTCTTGCTTTAACATTTATTGAAGATTGTTGTCCAAACCTATTAAATTTATAAAATGACAATTACAAATTTTCCAACTCCACCACTCTTTCCACTGTGTTACTTTTTAATATTTTCATAGGAGGGGAAAAATTCCCTGCTCTTAATAATAAAACAGTGTTGAAACCAGATCCTCTGGTGTCCAGCGGCTGCAGCCGTGGGCACTGGGCCTGCAGGGCACAGGGTGCAGAGGAACCACTGCTGGGACTGGCCCTGGATGGAGTACTGCGGAGGAATCCCTGCTGGTGCTGCCAGGGCGTGTGAGCATGACCAGGTCAGCTGGGCAGCCACTGGCCACTATAGAGGGACTGCCTGGCTATTTAGCAGGTTGAGGGGATGTTGTGGGCATATCTGCCAGTATGGTGACCCCACCTGGCATGTTTTGGAGATCAGGGCATGTCTGTGTCAGGGGCCCAGCACTGCTTCTGTCGACTTCTGGCATACTCCTGAGTACGTGAGCTATCATCTCTCTGGCTGCCACAGTGACTGAGCTTATTGGGACTGTTGGGCCACTCTCGCCAGCCCCTGCATGCCTGGCATCCAGGTTGAGGCCCCCCTGGACACACTGGGCCCTCTGGTTGCCTATATGCCACCACTGCTGCTGCCCACTTGTTCTACTTGGGCCTGTTTTCTTTTCCTCCTCCCTCTCTTAATTCATTATTTATTGGGTAAAAATGATTGCTGCCATCTTCTGATGGTTTTTAAATAATCATCTCTGGCATTTAGAAATGTTTGGATTTTCAGTATTTTTATTTTGTAAACATAAAAGAAAATTAAGCCATCAAAAATACAAATGTGGTCTAATGGTTAACATAAGAACAATTATAAAATGTTTTAGAAACAACACATAATTTGTATCACAGTAAAGCATCAAGAGAATTAATAAACTCTGCTCATTAATCATTCAACTAAATTCTCATTACTTTTAGTTCTCATTTTAGCTCTTATGAAGAGACAAGTTGCATAAGTTTGTGCGTCTACACCTCTATCTCTACAGACATATAACTCGTGATGACACAAGTTATATGTATGTGTATCTGCATATCTGTATTTACATCTACATAAAGATATGGGGGCTAAGAATCTAGCCCACTGTGTATTTCATGCAAGTTAAATCAATAATTTTTTTGATGAGCCTAAAGAGATAATATGTCATATATACGTTTAGTTTCCTTTATGCTACAATTTTTATATCTCAAAGATGACCCTCATGCTAGTTAAATCATCTCATACTCAACATTCACACAGAAAACCCAGCATTTAAAATTTTATAAGAGGAAATTACTTTTTAAATTTTTATTAAATCACATTTTCTTTTAAATTTCAGGTTAATCTGAGGGTACAAGCAGCTAGGTTACAATGTGTCCATCACCCAAGAGGTGTGTATTGTGCCTTCCTCATGGAGTACATCGTAGAGTACATTATCCTCAACGTGGGCCCCATCTTTCTGCTGGAG
Organism: Otolemur garnettii; assembly: GCF_000181295.1. Taxonomy (NCBI): domain Eukaryota; kingdom Metazoa; phylum Chordata; class Mammalia; order Primates; family Galagidae; genus Otolemur; species Otolemur garnettii. The sequence continues at coordinate 975,842 of NW_003852549.1, forward strand.
TGGACCAGGAATTCGTGGACCTTGACATGCTCTCCAGCCCTGCTCAGGCCTCTGCATGCTGACTTAGAACTTGACATCTTCAGTGTGTATTTGGAGTAGAGTCTTAACTGTAATACCTAGCTCCCATCTGTAAGCTGCAATCCTCAGGGCTGGATTATGCTGCCTCTAATTTGGGGCACCTCTGGATGGGGATGGAACCCCAGGATGAAGCCTTCTCCTGCTTCTGAGGGCTGTAAGTGCGCCAGATGAAGGCGGCTTGAGTCATTGGCAAGGGAGAGGGAGGCACCCCCAGCCTGGACACATGTTCTTCCCTAGGTTTGGGGCTTCTTTGTGCTACACCTCTATGTCTAACTGGGTGTCAAGAAAGGATGGACCCTTCTTAGGCCCTTAGTTGGGGCTGGAAAGCTTCCCTCCACCAAAGAGACCACGAGTGAAGTGGGAGAAGATCCAGGGCCTAAGTTATGCTTGAGGCAGTCATGGGACTTATCCACAGGTTGTGGAAAAAACTTTGGCACCAAAATCCATTTGAAACAGAGTCATCAGCTCCTCCCCCATCCTCATCCTGGCTTGGTGGTGACCTTGGCATTTTGGGGATTCCCATTAGTCCTAGAAGTATAAAGACTCACAGGTGTCAGAAGTGGTAAGGAGCCAGGCACTAAACACTCCAGCACTGTCTAGCCTTGGGGGATGAGCCAAGGAGTTCCTGCCTCCCCTGTGAACCCTTGCCATCCTGATAGCTGCTAACAGCTCTGTAGCCCATTAGGACTGGGTGAGGATTGAGTGAAGGGGCCCCAGGCCAAGGCTATAGGAGGAGACACCTTTAGCAAAGACACCTGTACTTCCTTTTGGCTTTGGGCTTATTGCTGTTTTGGAGTCAGGTTACAGGGTGTCAAAGCTCACCAGTTTTGCAGCTCAGATCTCCAGGGCCTGCCAGTTTTGCAGTTTACTTCACAGAAGAGGCAAGTTGGGGTGTTGGTGCTCAGGTTGGTTTTGTCTGCAGTATTTGCAAGGCCTCAAAAGCTCCTCTTGGGTCAGAAGGGAGGGGACCAAAGGAGGTATTATAAGTCCTGTCTCTGGGCTGTGACCAGGGAGCTTGCATCCAGCCCACCTTGAGTGTTAGAGGTAGGGAAATGAAAGGAGTAAGACTTGGTCAAAGTCACCTAGCAAAGAAGAGAGGCAGCTGGAGAAGAGAGAGAACATGCATGCCAGACAGGCTGTTGTCAGCTCTCAGGGTGGTGAGGGTTCACAGGGCTGGCAGGAACTCCTTGGTTCATCCCTCAAGGCTAGATGGTACTGAGTTATGGCTGGCTTGGAGCTTGCATGACAAAGAAGAGTAGATATGAGGAGGTGGGTTGGGCCTTCTTTTGCAAAATGGATGCTGATGTCTTTTACCCCAAACAGTCTGAGTTTATCCCTCTCCTGTGTTGCCTGTTTTTGCCAAGATGACTGTAGTCAGAGGGTGTTCTTAGTTTAGGATGGTGTAACAGAATGCTATGGACTGGGTGTTTCAAAAAGAAATAATTTCTTACAGTTCTTATAATTCTACCCACAAGGACTATACCACCCCATTGAGTGGAGTCCTCCCTAAGGCCGCATCTCCTTATACCATCATAGTAGGATTAGAGTTTCAACATAGCAATTTTGAGGGGACATAGTCTGTTGCAGAGGATGATGCAGGGTGGGCAGGGCCAGTGCTAGGTCTGTCTTGCTCACTGTGTTTATTCACTAGATGTAATATTGGATAAATACTCATTTGTTCAATACACGAATGAATAAAAGGCGGGCAGGCTGAGTAGGTATGCAGGGCAGCTGGCATACACTATCCTTGCCTGACACTAGGTTCTTGCTAAGATCTTACTGAGCTTAACAAAGTTTTCTTTAAAGAAATCTATGTTGACCCCTTGGGGAGTTCTGTGCCCCCAACTCGGTATAATGTTAATTATTGAAATCTCTTCATATTGTGTGCTTCCCTTGACAAGTATATAGTGTCCATCCTTGTCTTTCCTTATTTATTTATTTATTTATTTTTGGTTTAAAACCAATTGTATATGAAAATAAGATTGCAGCCTTTTTTCTGATTTCCATTTGCCTAGATTACTGTTTTTCATCCTTGCACTCTGAGTTTTGTTTTTTCCTTTGAGGTAAGGTGAGTATCTTGGAGGCACATATCTGGCCAGAGTTTTTTTATCCAGTTAGCCAGCCTGTCCCTCTTTAGAGGACAATTCAAGCCGTTAACATTAATTGAGAGAATGGATAGATATGATGGAGTTATGGTCATCTCATTTTTCAGAGGTCCAGAGATCCAAGGCTTATTTTTATCCCTTTTACCATTGTGGAAATTGTGGAAGCTAGGCTTTATTCTTATATTTCTGGGTGAATTTACTTTGGTGGTAGACCATTGTGCTGGTCGTGATGAAGAATGGGTCTGAGTATTTCGTATAGAGCTGGTCTAGTTATGGCAAATGTCCTCAATGTATGGATGTCATTAAAGTATTTCATTTCTCCATCACAATTGAAATGCAATTTAGTAGGATATAGGCTGAAATTGTTTTAAGAGAGTTGAAGATGACTGTCCTCTTCTGGATTGAAAAGTTTGAGCTGAAAGATCTGCGGTCATCTTGATATTTTTACTTTTGTTACAGAGTTCTGCTGATTCTTCCCTATGAGTGTTGTCAGCTTCTTTAATTTTAATATGTTAATTATCCTTGTTTAGGTGAATTGTATGGTTGTCTCTGAATAGTTATTGAGATATAATCTAATAGGGAAACCAGAGGAAGCACATTACTTATCTATTTGGAAATTAAATGTGCTGGGTTGAGACTGACTTAGGAGACTCCAGAAACTGGAGGTAAGCACCCTTTCCCCAATGTGCTGAGGCTTGTGGCTTATTGCTTGTGGCATCGCACAGGTCACTTTCCGGGCTAGAGATTCTGAGGGCCAGCTGGGTGAGATAGCACAACCTGGCTCTATCTTGATGTCAGCCTGTCTTCTATCTAATCCTAAAGAGTTGTGGTGTTGTGGTGGAATCTGCTGGGCAAAAATATAGACACCTGAGTCCCCACCCACTGTCGTACCCAGGTGATCCACACAAACCATGCTGCCAGGAAGCCAAATTTACAGCAGAGTCCTTTTATTGAAGAGCCAGCCAGCAACTGCCTCAGTGTCCCAACATGGGTTTAATGAGAGTAGCCCTGAGTGCTTAAGGGGTCGGTTTTCAAGTCTACGTCTGCATCCTGATTGGAATGCAGGCTGTCCGGGTGTATTTGGATGTGGTAGCAAGCAAGCATTGTATAGAAGCAGAATTTTGCGGTTAGTTACCTGTATGTCATACATCTTTGTTTCAGTACTTTCCTTTATACACCTTAGTTCAATACTTCTCTTCCGTACGTATTTGTGTCACCTGGTATTGACTAAAGGTCAGCCTAGGGACAGTTGATTTGTTTCCCAGGGAGTTAGCTAAACAAGAAACTGGGAGTGAACTAGAAGCAAGAAATCAATTAGTACTTTTTCATTTATCTTATGGGTGAACTGGACTTATTTCATTTCCTTTTCTTAAAGCTTACAGTCTGTGAATTTGCCAAGAGTTAAGTGGTATTTTTCCATTACAGCGTAAGCAGACACGTTTCTGCTTTAGCTTAGGCACATTGGGCCTAAGACCCCACAAGAGGGAAAGCTAAAGGAGAGTATTCCTTCTGCAGACAGATCTGCTGAATCCACCCCTCACTGTAGCAGCGCCACCCACCTCTCTAACAAAAGCAGACAAGTAGCAGATTAGTAGCTGACGACAGTGGCTTTAGGGGTCAAAAATCAGTGGCAGCACTGGTCTAGAGTTCGCATCAGTGTTGCTTTGCAGTGCAGGCTCTGCCCACCTAATCAAGCTGAGGGGCCATGCAGTGGACAGCACTGGCCTAGAGTTCTAGTTAAAGTTACTCAGGCAGTGGAGGCACTGCTCACCCCATCAAGCCCAGATATGCCTGAGAATTCCTGAGGAGGTGGAGAAGAGTCTTTTCTAGTGGGAAGAAGAGAGGAATGTTTACCCCTTTCTACACCAAAGTTAGGACTGTGGCACATTGTTTTTGCAGAACAGCTCAGTGTCCCAAAGAATGTGTGGGGCCTCTCAGTGAACCTGCTATACACTCCTATCTCTGCAGGGGGGAGTTCCTCAGGCAACTAGGATGGAGGAAGGATAAAGTGTGTGCTGGGTATGATGGGAAAACATTTGATTACTTTTGAAATATTTGGGTTCCTTTGAAATCGGTTGAGGGAGTTGATCTGCTCTAGTTTTTCATGTTGCAAAGTTGTGCTGATTCTTCCCTATGAGTGTTGTCAGCTTCTTCAATTTTAATATCTTAATTATACTTTTTTAGGGGAATTGTATGGTTGTCTCTGAATAGTTATTGAGATACAATCTAATAGGGGAACCTTAGGAATCACATTACTAACCTATTTGGGAATTAAATGTGCTGGGTTGAGACTAGCTCAGGATTCCCCAGAAACTGGAGGTAAACACCCTTTCTCCACTGCACTGGAGCTTGTGGCTCATGGAGTGCAGCATGGCAGAGCTTACATTCAGGGCTGCAGTCAGAGGTTCTGAGGGCCAGCTGGGTGAGATAGCACAACCTGGCTCTATCTTGATGTCAGCCTGTCTTCTGTCTAATCCTAAGGAGTTGTGGTGTTGTGGTGGAATCTGCTGGGCAAAAATATAGACACCTGAGTCCCCACCCCCTGTTGTACTCAGAGGAGTTCCAGAAAAGCAGTGCTGCCAAGAAGCTAATTTACAGCAGAGTCCATTTATTGAAGATCTGGCCAGCACCTGTCTCAGTGTCCCAACATGGGGTGTCAGAGAGTAGCCCTGAGTGCTTAAGGTGTCGGGTTTTAAGGCTTTGTCTGCATCCTGATTGGCACGCAGGCTGTCCCAGTGCATTTGGATGGGGTAGCAAGCAAGCATTGTACAGAGCAGAATTTTGTGTTTAGTTACCTGTATGTCATACATCTTTGTTTTAGTACTTTGCTTTATACACCTTAGCTTTGGTACTGTTCCTCCATACATATTTGTCTCACCTGGTATTGTCTAAATGTCAGTCTAGGGACAGTTAATTCGTTTCCCAGGGAGTTAACTATGCAAGAAACTGGGAGTAAACTAGAAATAAGAAATCAATTAGTACTTTCTCATTTATCTTATGGGTGAACTAGACTTACTTCATTTCTTTTTCTTAAAGTTTTGCAGCATGTGAATTTGCCAGGAGTTAACTGGTATTTTTCCATTATAGCCTAAGCCTTTCACTCTTCTGCTTTAGCTTAGGCCCACTGGGCCTAACACCCCACCAGAGGGATAGCTAAAGGAGGGTAATGCTTCTGCAGACAGATCTGCTGAATCCACCCCTCACTGTTGCAATGCTACCACTTCTCTAACAAAGGCAGACAAGTGGCAGATCTCTGCAGACAGATCTGCTGAATCCACCCTTCACTGTTGCAATGCTACCACCTCTCTAACAGAGGCAGACAAGTGGCAGATCAGCAGCCCAAGACAAGGGCTCCAGGGGAACAAGAATCAGTGACAGCACGGGTCTAGAGTTTGCATCAAGTGTTGCTTTGCAGTGTGGACTCCGCCCACCTAATCAAGCTAAGAGGGCCACGCAGTGGGCAGCACTGGCCTAGTGTTCCAGTTAAAGTCACTCAGACAGTGCAGGCACTGTCCACCCTATCAAGCTCAGATGTGCCTGAGAATTCCTGAGGAGCTGGAGAAGAGACTTTTCTAGTGGGAAAAAGACGGGAAAGTTTACCCCTTTCTGCACCAAAGTTAGGACTGTGACACTATTGTTTTTGGATGGCAACTCAGTGGCCCACAGAATGCCTGGAGCCTCTCAGTGAACTTGCTCTGTAGGGGGCAGTCTCTCAGGCAGCTAGGATGGAGGAAGGGTGAGCTGTGTTCTGGGTATTGTGGGAAAATATTTAGGTACTTTTGAAATATTTGGGTTCCTTTGAAATCCCTTGGAGGAGTTGTTCTGCTCTAGTTTTTCATTGCAGAGTTCTGCTGATTCTTCTCTATGAGTATTGTCAGCTTCTTCAAGGTTAATATGTTAATTATACTTTATTTGAATTGTATGGTTGTCTCTGAATAGTTATTGAGATACAATCTAATAGGGGAGCCTTAGAAGGCACTTTACTGCCCAATTTGATAATTAAATCTGGTTGGGTGAGAGTGGCTCAGGAGACCCCAGAAACTGGAGGCAAACACCCTTTCTCTACTGAGCTGGAGTGTGTGGCTTATAGCTTGCAGTATTGCAGTATTGCAGAGGTCACTTTCCATGAGATTCTGAGGGATACCATGTTTCCCTGAAAATAAGGCAATGTCTTATATTTATTTTTTCTCAAGAAGACACACTAGGGCTTATTTTCATGGAATGTCTTATTTTTATTACATATAATACAACAGTCTACATTTATTCAACTACAGTTAAGTCATCTTCTTCTGGAACTTGACAGAGGGACCCGACCTTGTTGGTGGGGCTGGCGCTAGTGATGCATGAACTCCTTTCCCCTGGCCATTTGCATGTGTGCAATAGGATGCCTGTGACTGCAGTTATCACACGCACACACGCAAAAGTGTGAACAGCTCGGAGAAAGGAGCTGTAGCAGACAAAAGATATTCCAGTCTTCCTTACCACTCCACGCTGAAATGCATGGTGTAGCTATGCAGATATGCTGCATAGCCACACCCATCACTAGGTCTTATTATCGGGATAGGGCTTATATTTAACAAATGCATAGAAATTCTGCTAGGTCTTATTTTTTGAGTAGGTCTTCTTTTCAGGGAAACATGGTAGTACAACATGGCTCTATCTTGATGTCAGCCTGTCTTCTATCTAATCATAAGGAGTGTGGTGGTGTGGTGGAATCTCTGCTGGGCAAAAATATAGACACCTGAGTCCCCACCCCCTGTTGTACTCAAGAGTTCCACAAAAACCACACTGCAAAGAAGCCAGATTTACAGCAGACTCCTTTTATTGAAGAGCCAGCTGGCTACTGCCTCAATGTTCCAACATGGGGTTTCTGAGAGTAGCCCTGAGTGCTTAAGGGGTTGGGTTTTTTTTTTTTATTATTATTAAATCATAGCTGTGTACATTAATGCAATCACATGGTACAGTGTGGTATTTTCATATACAGTTTGAAATACTCTCATCAAACTGGTTAATGTAGTCTTCATGTCATTTTCTTAGTTATTAAGACATTCGTACTCTGCTTTTAGAAAGATTCAGTTGTACCCTTGTAAGATAAACCATAGAAGTGACGCCACCAATCACCCTTCCTCCACCCACTTACCCTTCCCTCCCTTCTCCTTCCCCCCTCCCCATATTCTTAGGCTAGAATTAGGTTATAGCTTTCATTTGAGAACTATAAATTAGTCTCATAATAGGGCTGTGTACATTGGATACTTTTTCTTCCATTCTTGTGATACTTTGCTAAGAAGAACATTTTCCAGTTCCATCCATGTGAACATGAAGGAAGTAAAGTCTCCATCTTTCTATAGGGCTGCATAACATTCCATGGTGTACATATACCACAGTTTATTGATCCATTCATGGATCGGTGGGCAGAAGGGGTCGGATTTTTAAGACTGCATCTGTATCCTGGTTGGCATGCAGGCTGTCTGGGTATATTTGGATGGGGTAGCAAGCAAGCATTATATAGAAGCAGAATTTTGCCGTTAGTTACCTGTATGTCATACATCTTTGTTTTGGTACTTTACTGTATACACCTTAGTTTCAGTACTTTTCTTGCATATATCTTTATCTCACCTGGCATTGTCTAAAGGTCAGTCTAGGGGTAGTTAGTTAGTTTACCAGGGAGTTAGCCAGGCAAGAGAGTGGGAGTGAACTAGGAGCAAGAAATCAATTAATACTTTCTCATTTATCCTGGGGGTGAACTAGACTTATTTCTTTTTCTTAAAGCTTGTAGTCTATGAATTTGCCAGGAGTTAACTGGTACTTTTCCATTATAGCCTAAGCCTGACACTTTTCTGCTTTAGCTTAGGCCCACTGGGTGTAACACCCCACCAGAGGGATAGTTAAAGAAGGGTAATGCTTCTGCAGACAGATCTGCTGAATCCACCCCTCACTGTTGCAATGCTGCCACCTCTCTAACAAAGGCAGACAAGGGCAGATCAGTAGCCTAAGATAGTGGCTCTAGGGGGACAAAAATCAGTGACAGCACTGGTCTAGAGTTTGCATCAGTGTTACTTTGCAATGCAGGCTCTGCCCACCTAATCAAGCTGAGGGGCCATGCAGTGGATAGCACTGGCCTAGAGTTCCAGTTAAAGTCACTCAGGCAGTACAGGCACTGCCCACCCCATCAAGCTCAGATATGCCTGAGAATTCCTGAGTAGCTGGAGAAGAATCTTTTCTAGTGGGAAGAAGTCAAGAACGTTTACCCCTTTCTACACCAAAGTTAGGACTGTGGCACATTGTTTTTGCAGTACAGCTCAGTGTCTCAGAGAATGCATGGGGCCTCTTGGTGAACTTGCTAAGACTCCTGTCTCTGCAGGGCGCAGTCCCTCAGGCGACTAGGATGGAGGAAGGGTAAGCTGTGTGCTGGGTATTGTGGGAAAATATTTGGTTACTTTTGAAATATTTGGCTTCCTTTGAAATCCATTTGGGGTTAGCTGAGCAAGAAACTGGGAGTGAATTAGAAGCAAGAAATCAATCTCATTTATCTTGCGGGTGAACTAGCCTTACTTCCTTTTCTTAAAGCTTGCAGTCCAGAAATTTGCCAGGAGTTAACTTGTATTTTTCCATTATAGCCTAAGCTGACACTCTTCTTCTTTAGCTTAGGCCCACTGTACCTAGCACCCCACCAGAGGGATAGCTAAAGGAGGATAATCCTTGTGCAGACAGATCTGATGAATCCACTCCTCACTGTTGCAATCCCACCACCTCTCTAACAAAGGCGAAAAAGTGCCAGATCAGCAGCTCGAGACAGCGGCTTCAGGGGGACAAAAATCAGTGATAGCACTGGTCTAGAGTTTGCAATAGTGTTGCTTTGCAGTGTAGGCTCTGCACACCTAATCAAGCTGAGGGGGCCACACAGTGGACAGCGCTGGCCTAGAGTTCCAGTTAAAGTCACTCAGGCAGTGCAGGCCCACCTCAGTAAGCTCAGATGTGCCTGAGAATTCCTGAGGAACTGGAGAAGAGTCTTTTCTAGTGGGATGAAGACAGGAATGTTTATCCCTTTCTTCACCAAAGTTAGGACTGTGGCGCTATAGTTTTTGCACTGTAGTTCAGTGGCCCACAGAATGCCTGGGGCCTGTTAGTGAACTTGTCCTACAGTCCTGTCTCTGCAGGGGGCATTCCCTCAGGTAACTAGGGTAGAGGAAGTATGATCTGTGTGCTGGGTGTTTTGGGAAAATATTTGGTTACTTTTGTGCCAGGCAAGATGGGCCCTAGAGTCAGTGGTGGGACCTCTCTGGGAATGATGACTGGGACATGACATCACTTTCCCATGGAGTAAGATGAAAAGACATTTGATCCCTGCTTGCTCATGGGAAAGGCTAGTGTGGAATTTTCATTTGGGGATGGGGTCTCCCATGCTCCTGGAGCTGGGCTCTGTACTTGATGTTATTGTCTGTCTTCCACTTTCTTGTTCGTGCCACTTGACTCAGCCTGGATGGTGTGCACATCACTTTCTTCTGCCTTGCTCAGGTCCCTGCTTTCAGGTGCTCTGAGTCCACTTCAGTCCAATATCTCTCCCTCTGGACAGGAGCCTCTGGTGAAAGCTGCTTCTAGTCAGCCATTTGACCCCTCCCCCAAGTGCCATATTTGAAAAACTTCAATTCATATGGAAATAAATGTTCTTTTAGCTTTAAGATGTGGCAGAAGAAATCTTTATTATACTGAAGGCACTGCTTGGCTAATTTTTTACTTAATAAGATAAGATGTAAGGAATTTATCATTAGAAGGAAGTAGCACAGAAAGACTTGGAAAATTCGCAGCACGCACATGTAAACAGTAAAAAGAAATGTTGAGGAAAGCAGACTAAGTGTAAGGGCAAGAGACTGTTTGCTAAGATTAGTACAGATATGTGGGAGGATGGGAATTAAGTGTTATTTATCAAGACAACAGGAGAATGCCCCATCCCCTCCCCCCAGAAAATATTTTGAGATCTTTGAGGCTGACCCTCCCATAACAGGTCCAGAATTCTAAGAGGACTGAAGGGATTCATGGCACAGGCCTGGGTCCTGTCTGTGGGCTGCCCAGGGCTGCCTCAGGTACATTCCAATACAGGACTCTGCCTGACCCAGCCATGGCTCAGCTTCTCTGGCCTACTGTGGAGAACTCAAAGGGTGAGTTTTGGTGGCATCCACATGGTGCTGACTATGCAGATCTGCAGGATAGAAGTACTGGGTGCCAAGGGAACCATCACCTTAGTTTCATAGGATATTGTTGACAGGGGCCCAGGCACAGACTTGTCACAGGGTGGAGCCCGGACAGAGTTTCCGCTAGTGGAGATGTGGGAGTGGGGCAGCCCCAAGACCACTGTAGGCCTGTCAGTGTGCAACTGATGGGATTCTAACCTGTGAGAGCTGCTGGTTTGGCTGAGCACAGGAAAGCCATGGAGTGGGGCTGCCTGAGGCTTTGGCATCCCAACCTCTAACCTAGCATGCCAGAATGGGAGATAGGGAGCTGAAGGAGATTACTCTCTAGCTTTAAGACTTAAGGTGGGGTGGCACCTGTGGCTCAGTGGGTAGGGCACCGACCCCATAAACTGAGTGTGGCGGATTTGAACCCAGCCCCAGCCAGCTAAAACAGCAGTGGCAACTGCAACAAAAAATAGCTGGCTATTGTAGCAGGCTCCTGTAGTCCCAGCTACACAGGAGGCTGAGGCAAGAGAATCGCTTAAGCCCAAGAGTTGGAGGTTATTGTGAGCTGTGACATCATGGCACTCTACCAAGGGTTTCAAGAGTTTAAAAAAAAAAAAAAAGTGAATTTCTCTATTAGGCTTTAGACTTGGAATAAGTTACCCTTGTCTTCCTATTTTTCCTTCTTAAAATGGGAATGTCTGTCTTAAGCTCCTCCCATGATTGAATTTTAGACATGTTATTTTACACAGATGTCCTTTGCTAATTTTACATGCTTAGAGGTAGAGAGGAATTTGCCTCAGGATGCTTGGAGCCCTGCCCAACTCTGACTTGGATAGGACTGGACTTTTGAGTTGATGGTAGAACAAGTTACGGCTTTGGGGCTACTGGGATGGAATGAATGCATTTTGCATGTATTGTGGGGGGGGCGCTGGGAGAATGCTCTGGTTTGAATGTGTTTCCCAAATTTCATGAATGGGAAACTTAATACCCACTGCAACAGTATTAAAAAGGTGGAATCTTTAAGCAAGGATTAGGACATGAGGCCCTGCCATCATGAATAGATTAGTGCCGTTATTGTGGGAGTAGGTAATTTATCTTAGAAGGGTGTCCTTATGAGGGATCACCACGGCTCCCTTCCCTCTTGGTGTCAGGCTCTCTTGCCCTTCTACCTTCCATGGTAGGATGACTCAGCATGAAGACTTTCTTAAGATGGAGGCCTCATGCACTTGGACATCCCACCCTTTAGCACCATGGGCCAGATACATTTCTTTTCCTTCTGGATTACCCAGTCTTCGATATTCTGTTAGGACAATGCAAAACTGACTCAGACCAAAATTAAGCATGGAGGTGTGATAAGGAATTAATGAGGGTCAGAAAAGGTCTTTCTGTGACCAAGGACATTTTAAATCATGTATGATGGTCAAGAGAAAAACTTAGCTTGCTTGTTTACAGTATTTCAACCATCTTTGCTTACTAACTTGTTTTCCTTTCTACTGCTGATGACCACGAACTAGCCCTAATAGTGATACATTGTTTGAGCATTTGCTTTCTTTTCTGTACCCTTTCAGAAGCTATTACCTGGATCCAACTCCCCATCCCTGTATTCCCATGTCTTGTTTGCATTTTCCAAATTGATTCTAAAGTGGTCTGAATGTTAAATAAAATGAGGAAAAAGAAAGGAACTGTAATCATGAGTGTTATGCCTAACTTCCTTGCCATCCCTCCTCCTCCTCTCCTCGCCCCAAACACATGCACTACTCAGACTGCCTGCCCTCCTCCTCCCCTCCCCGTTCCCTTCTACCTCTTTCCCCCTCCTTTCCTCTCCCTCTCCCCTGCCCCCCTCCCCCATAAAACACATGCACTGCTCAGCCCCCCCCTCTTCCCCCTCCCCATCACACAGACATGCACTTTCACACAAACAAACGCACTGCTCAGACGGCCTCCCTCCCCACCTTCTCTCCCTGTCTCACACACACATAAACTGCTCAGAGTGCCCTTCCCCTCTTAATCCTCCCTACTTCTCCCCCTCCTCTCCCTATCACACAAACACACAAACACATGCATTGCTCAGACTGCTCTCCTTCCCCTCCCCCCCTCCCTTCTCCCCTGTCACACAAGAACATGCACTGCTCAGACTGCCTCAGATGTCTCAATGCTGAAACTGTTTAATTTCCCATCACAGTTTCTCATAGTTTTGCTTTTTGTGTCATCAATGCTATCAAGAAGGAAATCCTGATTGCCTTCCAAAATATCTTGACTTTATTTTGTGTGTATATTTTTTAATCTTTGGTAGACTTAGAGCTAAGTTGTCACAACCTCTCCAATGAGTTGTGGCAATAATGATAATAGGTGAGTTGACTGAAATAAGTGTTAAAAGATATTAAGAGTATTGATGGCAATACCAGGTTTTCTTCATAACTGTAAGCGTATCTAGGTACCTTTCTTTTTGGAGCAAAGGACAAAAAATAAGATCAGGTGAGAAGAGGGACATATGTTACTCATAAACCATTTGTGACCACTATTCACTAGCAGCCAAAACCCTGAGAGGTCTTTCAGTATGAATGCCTATATAGGAGCCAAATCCTTATCAGAATGCCTATGTGGGAACCAAGAGAGGAGAAAATGGTATTTGGAAGCAAGAATGTGGTGGCAGTGGACAGGGAGCAGAGAAGCTCTCAGAGCAAAGAAAGGAGCTGACAGACTCTGTTATTTGTCACACTCTAGAATTCTCTACCACTATATGAGGCTGGTGCCCTAAACCCAAACCTACCATCATATTGGTGGGAGCTACTGCCTCAAGCTTGTACTTACTTGATCTTATTTGAGTAGTAGGAAAAATACTTATGACTCATGAAGACCTCAAGGGTGAGGGAGAGCCTTGAGAATTAGGAATTTAAATGGGAAAGAGAAATGGTTATCTACAAACTGAACTTGAATTTGAAGAACAGTTAAGCTCAAAATTCTCTTATACATGATAATTAGGTTCAAAATTTTTTAATGGCTGGTTTGAACCAAAATCAAGTCTAGGAGATCATAAGAAACCTGTATGCATTGTTACTGTACTAGCACTGCCTTCAATGAAATGACAACAGTAAGTCATGAAGGCACCACCCATGAAATGTGAGATCTAAATAAACCTTTAATTATGACCCAAGTAGATCATCAATGATGGGTAAGATATCTGTATATATATAGGGAAAGGAAGGGGAGATACTGTAAAATTTATTTGCATATGACATAATAATTAACCTGCCGTAATAAAGAGCTGTAATTCAATTCATTAGGCTTTTTTGTAAGACCCAAGATAATCATTGTGTCATAAGTATGAGGGTTAATTTTAGGTAAAAATTAAATGCTAGTTTCCCAATAATTAAGTGACATGTTTAGAGTTCAACCAGTTTATAAATTATAGAGGAGTATGTCTTTGAAGGTGCTTGGCTCTGACATGTCCTTTTTTTTTTTTTCTTTTATCTTTCTTTCTTTCTTTTTTATTCTTTCTTTTCTTGCTTTTCTATTCTTTGATTTCTTTCTTTCTTTTCTTTTCTTTCTTTTTTTGCAGAGTCTTGGATCTGTTGCCTGGGCTAGAGTGTGGTCATGTCACCATAGCTCACTGCAACTTTAAACTCCTGGTTCAAGCAATACTCCTCCTTCAGCTTTATGAATAGGTGGTACTACATGCCTGGACCACCATAGTCAACCAATTTCCTCCTCTTCCCCCTCCTCCTCCTGCTCGTCCCCTTCCTACCCCCTCCTTCCCCACTCCTAAATTTTTCTTAGATAAAATACATAACAAATCAAGTACTTCAAAAGAATACAAAATCATTACACTTGTAAATATAGCAATAAAATTATGTTTTAATATTTTGAATGACAGGAAAATATAAAGAAATTAAACAGAATTTTAGTGATCTTTGGTCAATCTAATATTTGTGCAGTTGGGAGTTATAATGTAAAAGGAATCTATGAAAGTAAACAGAAATGGATGAAATGATGGCTGAAAATGTTCATCATTTGACTAAAATTTTAAATGTATAATTAAAATAAATTTGATAATCTACAAGCTAGGTAAATCAAACAACAAACAGAAATACATTAGGATATATCATAATCAAATTACTTAAAACTACTTATAAAGAGAAACTCTTAAGGCAACCACAATGAGGAAAAAGCATATGACATGCAGATATAAGGAGATGTGAGATTTCCCATTAGAAACGGTAAAGTATAGACAATAGCAAGGCAATACCTTTAAGGTGCTGAAAGAAAAAAAAAATAGCTATAAATCTTTTAAACATGAAGCTAAAACAAAACTTTGTTTTTCAGAAAAACAAGAGAAAATTTATCACTAGCAACCCTACATTTTAATAACATAAAAGGAAGATTCTTGTTTTTTAATTTCACGTTAATACTAGGGTACATATTCCTGGGTTCAAGCAATCCTCTTTTTTGCATTGTTTGCATTTCTTACATAAAGTTCAAGTTATAGTTGAGCCCTTTACCCAGAGGATGTGCTATATATCCTTACATTGTGCACCTTAAGTGAGAGTATATCAAGCCCCCACCCTCCTCTTCTTTCCTCTTTCTCTCTTATCCCCACCCAACCATTTGAATTCAGTGGTGTTTTTCTCTTGTATGGGCATATAGTTGTTTACCTTTTGGTTTCACATTAGTATTGAGTATATTGGAAAATTGCTTTTCCATTCTTAAGATACCTTGGTAAGCAGAACGTGCTTCAACTCCAGGTAAATTCAAAAGATGTAAAGTCTGCATGACTGAATAGTATTCCATGCTATACATACACTACAGTTTATTAATCCATTCATGGGTTGATTGGTACTTGGTTTGATTCAATGTCTTGGTGATTATGAATTGAGCTGCAATAAACATTTTAGTGCAAATGTCCTTGTAATAAAATGATTTTTTTTCTTCTGGGTGGATACCTAGTAATGGGATTGTGGGGTCACATAGAGGCTGTAGTTTCAATCTCATGAGCAGTGTTAAAGTGTTCCCTTCTCTCCATATCCATGTCAGCATCTTCAGTTTTTATTATAACAAATCAATAATACAAGTAAAATAACATGTAAATACAGTGTTTGGAAATAACCCAGATTTAGTGTTTGATTCCCATATATTCTAGATAGTGAAGTAAAAGAATCTCAAGAAACAGTGAAATTTTTAGTTATCAGTTAAAAGCATTTTTAAATACGCTTTTGGAGAATTTTCTTTTAAAATTACATTTGTAAAGGCTTTTGTGTTCTAGTTAAATTCATAATGTGTGTTAGAGGAAATCTGTGATTAACTTTATTTTTTACTTCTTACAGTAGGAAGATGAAGAAAATTGTGTGTTTGATTTTCTCATCCTTTGCATTTGGGTATATGACATTCTACAAAAGGGCATATATTAGACTCATGTGACATTTAGTATCAATATATTTAATGAGAAAGGGTTTGAAAAAAAATAAAGCAATAAAGTATTTCCACTGTCAGTATATTACCAAAAGGCCCATGTGCTCCATTTAAGGTAGTCTAGACTTGCAAAGAAATGGCATTGGCCTAAGACTAATGTTCACATACTACTATGTTTTTTGCACCTGTTAAAGTAAAATTAATGAAGCATGCATGCAAAAATTCTGTTTTATTAAATACTTTATACCTCTGGAATCACTCCTTAATTCTAGAAACGTTTTACTTAAGCTGCTTCTTTACATAAGAGTAATATTTCATACTATGATATAGATTTACACGATATAATTCCTTTTATTTAAGTTAACAATATGTTAATTTCCATTGCAATTATAAAAGTACTTTGAAGACTCATATTTATAGATTATGCAAATAATATAAGCAATTTATGAGGAATGTGTTTAGATTGTATAAGAGAACTTTATGCTCAAGGAGAACTTTAGAGTTCAATAACAGGAATAGTTAAGGTATTGAATTGTTATGTGCCCATGACTGTGCTAGAAGCACCCACGAATTTGGTTACATACTTGTTGAAAATCTCACTGATGAAAAGATGTTACTGGTAAAAGTGGTCTTTGAAGGGCTTATGTTAGTCATGCATTCATTTGTTTCTTATTACTAAATTCTTAAGAATTATCTAGATTGGGATACAGGAAAAACAGTCCTGAGAAGAAAATTTATAGCTTTAGATGCCTACACCCAAAAAACAGAGTGCACAACAAACTCATAAACTATCATATGGAATTGGAAAAAGAACAATCTAAACCTAAACCCAGTAGAAGAAAAGAAAGAAATCAGAGATTAATGACATTGAAAACAAAAGAATCATTCAGAAAATTAATGAAACAAGGAGTTGGTTTTCTGAAAAAATAAATAGATAAACCTTTGGCCAGACTAACTAGAAATAGAAAAGTAAAATCTCTCGTAACCTCAATCAGAAATGATAAAGGGAAAATAACAACAGATGCCGTAGAGATACAAGAGATAATCTCTGAATACTACAAGAAACTTAATGTTTAGAAATTTGACAAAGTGAAGGAAATGGATCAATATTTGGAATCACACCCTCTCCCTAGACTTAGCCAGGAAGAAATAGATCTCCTGAACAGACCAATTTCAAGCACTGAGATCAAAGAAACAATAAAAATATCTCCCAACAAACAAATGTTCTGGTCCAGTTGGTTTCACACCAGAATTCTATCAAACCTTCAAAGAAGGGCTTATTTCCATATTGCAGAAGTTATTCCAAAACATTGAGGAGGAAGGAGTCTTCCCCAACACATTCTAGGAAGCAAACATCACCCTGATACCAAAACTAGGAAAAGATCCAATTAAAAAGAATTTCAGACAATTTTCACTAATGAATATAGATGCAAAAATTCTCAACAAAATTCCAGCCAATAGAATACAGCTTCTCATCAAAAAAGTCATACACCACGATGAAGTAGATTAGCATCCCAGGGATGCAAGGATGATTTAATATATGCAAGTCCATAATTGTAATCCACCATATCAACAGAAGCAAAAACAAAGACCATATGATCCTCTCAATAGATGCAGAAAACGCATTTGATAAAATTCATCATCCATTTCTAATTAGAACACTGAAGAGTATAGGCATAGGTGGCACTTTTTAAAATTGTTTTATTAAATCATAGCTGTGTAAGTTAATGCAGTCATGGGGTACAGTGTGCCCCAAATGGGTTAACATAGTCTTCATGGCATTTTCTTAGTTATTGTGTCAAGACATTTATATTCTACATTTAGAAAGATTCACATGTACCCTTGTAAGATGAACCATAGGTGTGGTCCCACCAATCACCCTCCCCTCCCCTCCCTTCCTTCTCCCCTTTCCCCATATTCTTGGGCTATAATTGGGTTATAGCTTTCCTATGAAAGCTATAAATTAGTTTCATAGTAGGGCTGAGTACATTGGATACTTTTCCTTCCATTCTTGAGATACTTTGCTAAGAAGAATACTTTCCAGCTCCATCCATGTAAACATGAAGGAATAAAAATCTCCACCCTTCTTTAGGGCTGCATAGTATTCCATGGTGTACATATACCACAATTTATTGATCCATTTGTGGATTGATGGGCACCTGGGCTTTTCCCATGACCTAGTGATTATGTATTGGGCTGCAATAAACATTCTGGTACAAATATCTTTGTTGTAGTGTGCTTTTTGGTCTTCTGGATATATACCTAGTAAAGGAATTATAGGATCAAATGGCAGGTCTAGTTTTAGTTCTCTAAGTGTTCTCCAGACATCTTTCCAAAAGGAACCTATTAGTTTGCAATATCACCAGC
>NW_003852549.1:995117-1004304 GCF_000181295.1 Otolemur garnettii
TCTAAGAGTTTTGTAGTAGAATCCCTGGTGTTTTCTAGACATACAATCATATCATCTGTGAACAGTGAAAATTTGATCTGTTCTGACCCTATATGGATAAGCTTGTTCATCCTTTCTTTCCTAATTGTGATGGCTAAAACTTCCATTACAATGTTAAAGAGCAATGGAGATAATGGGCAACCTTTCCTGGTTCCTGATCTGAGTGGAAATGATTTCAATTTTACTCCATTCAGTAGAATATTGGCTGTGGGTTTGCTGTAGATGGTCTCTGTCAGTTTAAGAAATGTCCCTTCTATACCAATTTTCTTAGGTGTTCTGATGATGTAGGGATACTGGGTATTATCAAAAGCTTTTTCTGCGTCAATTGAGAGAAGTCTTGGAAGGTGGCATGCTTTCAAATATTTGTCAATTTCCTTCAGATTTTCATATTTTTGAGAATAACGTCTCTTGTAATATTCATTAAAGATTTTTTTAATTTCTGAGGAGTCTGTTGTTATTTTGTCTTTACCATTTTTGGTTCATGAAATTAGAGATTTGACTCTTTTTTTCCTGGTTAGGTTGGGCAAGTTTTATCTATTTTATTGACCTTTTCAAAAAACCACTTTTTTGATTTATTGATGTGTTGTATAATCCTTTGGTTTTCAATTTCATTTAATTCTGCTCTTTTTGGTTATTTCTTTTCTTCTGCTGGGTTTGGCATTGGAATGTTCTTCCTGTTCCAGTTGTTTCTGATGTCCCATTAAGTTGTTAATTTCCTCTCTTTCTGTTCTCTTGAGGAAGGCTGCAGTGCTATAAATTTCCCTCTTAGGACCACCTTTGTGGTATTGCAGAGGTTCTGATAATTCATGTCTTCGTTACTGTTTTGTTCCAAAAATTTGATAATTTCCTTCTTAATCTCATCTCTGACCCAGCTATAATTCAGCATAAGGTTATTTAGCTTCCCTGTTTTTGTATAAATCTGCAGATTCCTGTAGTTACAGAGTTCAACTTTTATTCCATGATAGTCTGAGAAGATGCAAGGAATAATTTCTATTCTTTTAAATTTGCTGAGGTTAGACTTGTGATCTAACATGTGATTGATTTTGGAGTATGTTCCATGGGCTGATGAGAAAAATGTGTATTCAGTTTTATTAGAATGAAATGTTTGGTCAATGTCTGTTAAATGGAAATGTTGAATAGTTAAGTTTAAATCTAAAATTTCTTTGCTAAATTTCTCATTGGAGGATGTATGCAACACTACCAAAGGAGTACCAAAATCTCCAACTATGATGGAGCTGGAGGAAATCAAGTTGCTCATGTCTGTTAGAGTGTCTCTTATAAATTGAGGTGCATTCTGGTTGGGTGAGTAAATATTAATAATTGAAATCTCATCGTGGTATTACCCTTTACAAATATGAAGTGACCATCTTTATCCTTGCTTACTTTTGTTGGTTTAAAGCATATTGTATCTGTGAATAAATTTGCAGCACCTGCTTTTTTCTGCTTTCCATTTGCCTGGAATATAGGTGACCATCCCTTTACCCCAACTTTATACTTATCTTTTAAAGTAAGATGAGATTCTTATATGCAGCAGATATCTGGCCTGAGTTTTTGTATCCAGTCAGCCAAATTATACCTCTTTAGAGGACAATTTAAGCCATTCCCGTTAATTGAGAATATTTATGAGCCTGGTAAAATTTTGTATATCGAGTTTTTCAAAAATCCAGTGGATATTTTTAATACTTTTGCACTGTGGAAGTTGGAATTTGATCAAAAGTTTCTGAGTGAGTTTACTTTTGTGGTGGAGGATTGTGCTGGTCATTATGGAGATTAGGTCTGAGAATATCCTGGAGAGCTGGTTTAGTTATGGCAAATTTGTTCAACATGTGAATGTCATTAAAGTATTTAATTTCTCCATTATAAATGAAACTCAGTTTAACTGGATACAGGATCCTGGATTTAAAGTTATTTTGTTTAAGAGATTCAAAGTTGATGACTACCCTCTTCTAGCCTGAAATGTTTCAGCAGAGAGATCTGCGGTCATTCTAATATTCTTTCCCTTGTAGGTTATGGTTTTCTTATGTCTGGCTGCTTTCAGAATTTTCTCTTTCATATTAACTTTAATGAAGTTAATTAGGATGTCCCTGGGGGATTTCTTGTTTGGGTTAAGTTGTGCTGGGGTTCTGAAACTGTCTGCTATGTGAATTTCAGAATCTCTTGGCATGTCTGGAAGGTTCTCTTTCATAATTTCATGAAGAAGGGCCTCTGTGTTTTGTGAAGCAACTTTGTCACCTTTAGGGATTCCTATAAGGCAAATATTAGTTTTCTTTGAATTATCCCAGTGCTCTCTGAGAGAATGATCTGTTTTTGCTCTCTATTTCTCTTCTTCTTTGAGTGCTTGGGCATGTTCAAAAGCTTTGTCTTCAGTTTCAGTGATCCTTTTGTCTGCCTGCTCCATTCTGTTACCAAGGGATTTTACCGTATTTTTCAGATCTTTGAGGGCTGCAAGCTCTTGCCTCGTGTCAAAACACTTGGTGATTTTTTTCTTTGAATTCATTGAATTCTTGAGGGACATTTTGAAATGCTCCTTGAATTTCTAATTCCAACTTTGCCTCTGTTCTATTAATCTTATTTGCAATCCAAATTCTGAATTTTATTTCTGATATCTCAGCTACCTGTTTAATGGGATGTTCAGTTGTATTTGCTATATCCTTCCTTGGGGGAATTGATTTACTCTAGTTATTCATGTTACTGGAGTTTTTCTGCTGATTCCACCTCAAGCTTATTGTACACTGGTTGGCTAGATGAGCAGATAAGGAGAAGTTGGGTCAGGGGCTCCAGAAGTAGTGATTAACTAGCCCTTTGCCCAATAGCTGGGACTAATGTCTTTACCTTTTCCCTAGAGCTTTGCTAAGTACCTGTATAGTGCTACGGCTTAAGAAACTCAGGGCCTGTGTGGTGTTCTGGGGCTAAGTAGCTCTGTCTTGTTTTCAGCTGGTCTCTGTCGTGCCCTAGTGAATCACACTGGGTTGAAGTCTGTGGAGAAATACCAGCAATTAAGTCACCCCACCCCCCAGGGGCAACAACTGGAAAAGGCAAATCAAACTTTCCCACAACCACACACTTAGGGTATCATTTTGGATAGTCCTTTGGTGATTGGTACACTCTGAGGGATGCAAATCAATTGTCCCAGTCTGCACTTGGTCTCAAGTGAGAGAGTTCAAGCGGTCTCAGCAACTAGATAGCAGGGGTCTGCTGGCAGCTCAAGTATGCCTCACTCCAGTGCTCCATGAGGTCTGAAAGACCCACCCAGCAAATATATTAGTCTTGGAAGCTTGATGCTTCCTTCCCCACCTTGCACCTCTGTCACACCCTGTCACTGGTAACCCCACATGGATGTGACCCAGTTCCCTCCAATGAGCAGATGTTCCAGGGGTTTATGCCTGCCTGAGTCACAGTGAGATCTATGTGTCCTGAGCCAGGCCACTGCTCTCTGCCACTATCTGGCAGGGGGAGGTGAGACCTGACAACCTCAGGTGCTTAATGGAGCCTGGGGCCGTTCAGTCAGTTCAAGCCCCACCCCTGATTGATGTTGCTGTCAGAACAGGACAGAACAACTTCGCAGAATTTTTTTCTGTTCTGGCTATGTTCCCCTGTAGATCAGACATGGTTGCATACTAGCCAAAGGATGTTTAGAGATGTGACTTCCTGTTGTATAACACAGGTGTCATGTTGAAGGGGGTCTCTGAAAAGCAAAAATCAGCCCCTGCTATTCAGAAGGAACTCTGTAAAGCAGAGAGCAACCCTGCAGAAAATAGTTAAAATTTAACAAAATAAAGTATAGGGCCAGAGAAGATTAACATAGGAATGAATTTATTCAAAGGCAGACAGAAAAAGGGCAGTGGGGGCACTGGTAGTGTAGATCAAGAGATGGGGTTGTGAGAAGGTGGGTGAAGTCATTTTTATAGCAGAGTGAATGATGCTGTGTCCAAGACTGATTCCACAACAGATGTTGATCTTGCACCAGGGTTTTATCTCAAGTTCCAGCTAGAACCAGAGTAGGAGACTCAGATGCTCCCCAGGAACACCAGCTTTGACGTATTTACAGGAGAGTAGAAAGGGGGTTACTGGGACTATGCAAATTAAGAAAGAATACCACACTAAAAAGGTAGCATTAGGTATATATGAAGTAAGGATTTGAGCAGAAGGTGGTAAGCCATTTCTGACACCCTTCTACTGTTAAGTGTTGTCTTAATTTCTGTAGAGCTTTTTTATGTCTTTCAATAAATTCTGAATATTCTAACATGGTGTGTACTCTTTATTTCATCCTGGTTGTCCTGTCTACTCAGATGAAATATGTCAACTGAAAGCCTCTGGCCAGGATACTCCCTGGTGTGAGTTGAAGGGCTTCCCTGGAAGATATGTGAACAGATTGACTGTGAAGGTGGCAAGCAGGTTTTCTTTTTCTCTGGCTCTCTTTTCACAAGGGACAGTCACCTGTCATAGTCTGTTTTTGTGGCTCTGTGTTTGTTAGTGGTGTGTCTTTCATTTCTTTGACTACCCAAGAACCTGCTATTCAAAGCTCCAGCAAACTTTCAATGTGAAAGTTCCCAGAGCTTGGTTTTTAAACTCCAGTTGATTTGAAAAGAAAGCCAGCCGTGAGACAATTTTTTAAGGACAAAACCAAGAGTAGTCTCTCAAACTACACCTGAATATCAACCATACTAAAAGACATGGGGACCAAAATATCACACCAGTGTCAATTAAAAATTCCAGTTCCTGATCCTCTACTTTGAGTTTAATGGTGGGGTCTGGGGTGCAAACAAGGATTGGCTGTCCCTGTCAATCAACTGGATATTGTCCTATAGGAGAAAAATTAACTTTCTGACTTGGGAAGGTTTATCTTTGAGTTTTTGTTTTTCTTAAGAATCAGACAGTTAATTTTCCAATGTCCTGGTTTTCTGCAATATCTCCAGATATCTGGGGGTAAAAGAGGATACCCAGGAAGGGTGAAGTTTAGGAGAACCTAAGGATACACCTGTGGGGTCTCCCTGCCTGGTCACTCAGCTCTTAGGAACTTATAGAAATTTATACTTCTGTGAAATCCTATAGTTCTGTGGGGGCTGGAACAGCTTCTCCCCCTTGATTCAAATTAACTGATGAGAAAGGTACCCATGGGCTAGAGAATTTTGATTGGAGACAAAAGGGGAAAGACCAAGTCAGACAGGGATCACAGCCATTTTGAATTTTTCTATGCCATTTGCTCTGCCAGCTGAATAAAACCCTTTTTCTTCTTAAATATGGTGTTTGGGTGTTTTTTTTTCTCTCCATTAGGCCTTGTCTTCCTGTAACAGAATAACTAAACAAGATGATCTTAGTTTATTTTCAGAGAACTGTTCCTGTTCTGCAATGATTCAATTTGTAAAGCAAAGGCTGCAGATTTTAGATCTTTTTCTTGTTCTCTTGTAAGTTATTTTCAAAAAACTGTATAGCTGCTTCCATTATAACACTTTAAGGTTGACCAGTCCAGCCAACTATATTGTTTTGAATTTTTTTTTTTTTTAATATTTGGAAGTAAATTTCCAACCAGGGCAGAAATTAAAAGATTTCTAGGCTCTGGCAATTCAGGATTTAATAATGTATGTCTTTGGGGAACTTGGATAAATCTTTCAATGAAGGCTTTAGGATGCTCTCCATCCTTCTGAGTACACAATTCATCTTTATACCAATTTGATTTATGAGGGAAAGCCTCTAATATTGTCCTTAATAGACCCTTAATGTCAGCATTTAGCTGAACAATTTCTTGGTCATGTGTAGGGAGTCCAGGAAGAAGATCAAGCCACCTGTTCTTTCTATGGATAGGATCTTCTCCTAGAGACCTTATGGCCTGTCTGATGACTGCAGTATAAAAATGTGTAGAAAGAACCCCCCATACCAGCCAGTCAAGATCCCTGTGAGTGGGATTATGAATGGCTATAAGCCTCTCTAATTTGTCTCTAAATTTTTTGGGATCTTCTAAAAGTGTGGGCAAAGGGTTTTGTAATTCAGAAGATCTGCTGCAGTCCAGGGGACATTCAAAAAGGGCATTGTATAGGGAGGTTTGGGACTGATGGAGTTAAATTACACAGATGTGGGAAGTAAGAGGCATTACATTGCACAAAACTTTACTTTGGCTCTGTAACAGTCTACTTTTTGCTTATCAGCTTTTATGCAATCAACCTATATGTTTCGGGATTATAAAGCAGGCCTGAGTGCTTTCTGTAAATTTTGGAGAGATACAGAGATTAAGGTAGGCAACTGGTTATCAAAAAGATTTTCTGAAAAATTTGGAGTCGGGATAGTTTTAATATCTTTTAAGGATATTTAGGATATCATTTAAGGATGATTGATGAGGAATTGAGGTTGGATTTTGAAGTTGATTTTGGCCAGGAATGCAGTGATCCAAAAGTTCTTCTGGGGGATCAGGGACAGGTAATTTAGGATAGAGAGGAGTGACTCAATCTAATAAGCCTCTTTATAGAAAGCCCTGGTGGTAGTCTTCCAGGTTTGGAGTGAGTTTTTACTATATAAGCTAGAGGTAATAACTCACTAGAGGAGACAGTCTCCATGATTTCCAAACTTCACTCTCATAAATAGATTTATGATAGAATAGACAATGACAAAAGACTTATACCTTGGAGCTTGATACATTTAGTACATACAGTGTGCTGCTTAGAATCTTACATGTCTTGGACTCCCAGTATTAACAAACTGGATATCTGATGTGTTCCCAATAAAACACACCCTCCAGATGGCAGAGACTGAGGAAAGAATTCCCACTCAGTCATAAAGTCAAGCTCAGAGACATAAAACAGGATGAGAGGGAAACTTCATAAGATTTTCGTTTCAGGGACTATCTAGAACTGTGTAACTGGCTAGCATGCAGGGCCAGTTTGAATGTCAGGCTGATGGGGAGCTAGGCCCAAGTTCCACCTTATGGTAACCCTCTTTAGACAAAAGACACAGAAAGATAAGCAACAAAACAAAAACAAGCAATAACAATGACAGTAATTAGAATCTATTTCTGAGAGAAGATGGAATCAAACAATATGATATTCACATACCACAAAGTACCTAAAAATATACCAATACCAGAGTCACTTACCTAAAAATATATGAATACCAGAATAAGAATATTCACACACCAGAAAGTACCTAAAAATATGCCAGTACCAGATTCACTTAAAAATAGACTAGTCACCAACAAAAACATTTCTCTCATCAATCTTAAATATGGAAAGGAGAAAGATCTTTTACCATATGCTCAACCAGAGACCCCAGAGAAAGGAAGACCAGGAGACCAACTGGTAAGTAAAGTATCTCACTGTGTGGTGGCTGGTGTCAGAGTTCCAATCTTTTTGCTGTGGCTTTCAGGAGAGCAGAGTGGCTTTGAGATCCTGTTGACTATATAAACTGAAGGGATCACAGTGAAACCTGCCCTTTTCCCTTTGCTTGGTTCTCTGAAAGATCAGCTCACAATTGTGGTAAATTAATAAGAGAAAGGTTTATTTCCAAATAACATGTGCATGGGGTGAATCACAACAATGATTACACAAAGTCTCAGTGATGACCAGAGACTTTTATAGATGCCTTTTGAAAGGGAGGGGGGAGAATGTGGAAAGTATTGGTGCAGCAAGCAGTTGCTAGAGGGGGATATGTGTAGAAGGGTGAAAACAGATTGATTTGTGAATTTACCTGAGAGACAGGTCTCGTGCTTCAAATGACTTTGGGACCAAGTCTATTAGCATGTAATAAGGAAGTCAGCAGCCCTGTCTGATTCTAAATCAGATTACTCAGGTTTTATGTAGACAGAGGAAAGGCCTCTTTCAATGCTTTCTGATCATGAATGGCCTTTAATTCAAAATATTCTTTATACCAAGGAATCATATTTTGGGGTGAAATTTCCTTAGCTCCTTCAACACCTTCTTACGCAGTTTTATTCTTTCTTTATGTATGTTCTCTGAATCAAGAGATCTCTAGTCGAATATTCCAGTTGCCTTAGTTTTTTTTTTCTTCTTATTCCTTTTTTTCCCCTGAGAAAATTTATTTAACTTAATAGTTTGTTATTATGCTGAATAATATTGTTGGTTCTTTTTTTATTGTTTCAGGTTAGTTTGAGGGTGCAAAGAATTAGGTTACAATGTTTGGAATTATTAGGTAGAGTCCCTCTAATGTAGGAGATAATCACTCCTTGCTCAGACATGGCAGTTCGCTTCAATGTGCTCCCCCAGGAGATTGATTCTGAGAAGCATTTCTTTGAAGATTGAGCTTCTGTACCTGCCTATAGATATGCAGAAATATGCAGAATGACTCTCTAAGAGATTGTGGAGAATCAGCGGGGGTATCTCTGGCAGTTGGGAGTGAACATACTGGTCTTCGAGCATTGGGTTCTGTTCTCTGTCTTCCTCCTTCATTAACATTATAATCCTTAGCTTAGATTTGGGCTAGCAAGGACAGACAGCCAGTCTCTCTTATGTTTTTACCCTAAACAAAATCAATTGTATATGTTTTCCTCAGCCTTCACTAAATTGTAATCTTAAATGGTATCTTCCTAATGTTACTTCACTTCTTTGTATATGTGTTAAATTCTTACTGAATGTTGGAAAGTATATAAGATAATCAGTAAAGTTTAGCCGGGCAGCCGACCAGAGCGAGTCTTGGCCTCCCTTTATCATTCCGTCTGCAGTTCTTTCCCCTGCCTCTCCAATCAGAGGCTCCGAAGAACACACCATCACTCTTTCAATTGTGTCCAACCCTCAAGAGGTGTGCTGTACATATACCCTAACATTGTGCCCATTTAAGTGGGGCACACCCCTTCTCATCCCTCTTATCCTCACCCTGCTCCCTCTTTCACCTTCCCTGCACCTTGAATTGATTTGAGATTTTCTCTTATGTGGTGTGTATTAGTTTGGTTGCTGGCTTCTGCTGTATGAGTATGTTGCATTCTTGCTTCTCCATTCTTGTGATACTTTACTAAGAGGAATGTGTTTTAATTACATCCAGATTAATACAAAACATGTCAAGTCTTCTAAAAGACTGGTATACATATATTGCAGCTTGTTAATCCAGTCCTGTGTTGGTGGGCAGTTAGGTTGTTTCCACATCTTGGCAATTATAAATTGAGCTGCAGTAAACAATCTAGTGCAAATGTCTTTTTTTTTTTTTTTTT
>NW_003852549.1:1004579-1125958 GCF_000181295.1 Otolemur garnettii
TATTAGTTTCATAGAAGGGCTGTGTACATTGGATACTTTTTCCTCCATTCCTGTGATACTTTGCTAAGAAGAACATTTTCCAGTTCCATCCATGTAAACATGAAGGAGGTAAAGTCTTCGTTTTTCTTTAGGGCTGCATAGTATTCCATGTGATTTTTTTTTTTCTGGGCAGAACCCCAGTAGGGAATGTGGGATCAAATGGGAGGTCTAATTTGAGTCCTTTGAGGACTCTCCATACTTCTTTCCAAAAAAGCTATAGTAGTTTGCAGTCCCACTAATAGTATTAAAGTGTTGTCCTCTCTCCACATCTATATCAGCATCTTCAGCTTTGAGACTTTGTGATGTGGGCTCTTCTCAGTGGGTTAAGTGATATTTCAGGGTAGTTTTGATTTGCATTTCCATGAAAATCAGGGATAATGAGCATTTTTTTTCAAATTTTGTTAGCTATTCATCTATTTTCCTCATATAAGGTTCTGTTCACGTCTCTTGCCCAGTGTTACATGGGATTATTTGCTCTTTTTTTGTTGTTGTTGGTTAATTTGAGTTCTCTGTAGATTCTACTTATCAACCCTTTGTCAGATTTGTACCATGCAAATGTATTTTCCCATTCTGAAGGTTATCTTTTTGCTTTAATTGTTGTGTTTTAGCTGTGTAAAATTTTTTCAGCTGAATTAAACCATTTATTTATTTTGTTGTTGTGATTACCATTGAAGTCTTTGTCATAAAATCTTTCCCCATCCAACATAATCAGAGTTTTTCCAACATTTTCTTCTAACATTTTAATCATTTCATGTCTTAGATTTAAACCTTGTGTTTATCTTGAGTCAATTTTTGAAAGGTGTGTGTTCAGTTTCCATCTTTTACTTGTGCTGTATGCTGGTTATCCAGTTGTTTGAGCACCATTTGTTGAATAGGAATTCTTTTACCCAGTGTATGCTCCTGTTTGGTTCAATTAAAGATGAGATGGCAAGTAGAGACTAGTTTCGACTCTAGGTTTTCTATTATGTTCCATATATCTATCTCTATTTCTGTGCCAATACCATGTGTTTTGATCACTGTGGACTTGTAATATAACCTGAAGCCTGGTAGAATGATGCCTCCAGCTTTGTTTTTATTACTAAGAATAGCCTTAGCTATATGGGTTTTTTCCTAAAATGAACTGTTTTTTCCAGTTCTTCAAAGTATGATGTTGGTGCTTTGATGTGAATTGCTTTGAATCTGTAGATTACTTTGGATAGAATAGACATTTTAATAATGATCATTCTTCCCAGCCAAGAGCATGCTATGTTCTTCCATTTGTTAGTGTCTTCTGCTATTTCTTTTTAAGGGTTCATAATTCTCTTTGTAGAGGTCCTTCACCTCTTTTGTTGGATATATTCCTAAATATTTCATTCTCTTTAAAGCTACTGTGAATGATATGACTTTGATTTGCTTCTCCACTTGGCTGTTGTTGGCATATGCAAAGGTTATGATACGCGGACATTGATTTCTATACCCTGAGATGTTACTGTATTTCTTGATCACTTCCAAGAATTTTGCACTTGAGTCTCTGGGGTGTTCTAAGAATAACATCATATGGACAAAAAGCGAAAGTGGGGACCTCCTCTGCCCCCATTTAGATGCTCTTTATGTCCTCTTCCCTGATTGCATTGGCTAGAACTTCCAGAACTATGATGATTCATAGTGGCACTAGTGAACATCCTTGTCTGGTTCCAATTATAAGTGGAAAAGTTTCAGTTTTACTCCATTCAGTATGATATGAGCTGTGGGTTTGTCATAGATGGCTGAAATGTCCACCTATACCTACATTCTTAAGTGTTCTTGTTAGGAAAGGATGCTGAATTTTATCAAATGCTTTTTCTGCATCTATTAAGAAGATCATATGGGCTTTGTTTTTGCTTCTGTTGCTATGGTGAATTACATTTATGGATTTGCATATGTTAAACCAGCCTTACATCCCTGGGATGAAGCCTACTTGATTGTGTTGTATAATTTTTTTAATGTGTAGCTGCAGTATATTAGTTAGGATTGTATTGAGTATTTTTGCACCAACAATCATTAGTGAAATTGGTCTGTAGTTCTCCTTTTTAGTTGGATTCTTTCCTGGTTTTGGTATCAGGATAATGTTTGTTTTACAGAATGTGTTAGGAAAGATTTCTTCCTACTCGATATTTTGGAATAGGTTCTGCAGTATAGGTACAAGCTCACGTTTTAAGGTTTGACAGAATTCTGGTGTGAAACCTTCTGGACCAGGGCTTTTTTATTGTTGGAATTTTTTTTTATTGTTTCTTCAATTTCAGTGCTTGATATTGGTCTATTCAGGAGATCTATTTCTTCTTGGTTAGGTCTAGAGAGATGATGTGATTCTAGATGTTGGGCCTTTCCTCCACTTTGTAAAATTTCTAGACAGTCAGAAATAATCTGTTATATCTCTTGGTATTAGTTGTCATTTTGCCTTTTTTGTTTCTGATTGAGGTTATTAAAGACTTTACTTTGCTGTTTCTAGTTAATCTGGCCAATGGTTTATTGATTTTATTTATCTTTTTGAAGAACCAACTTTTTGTTTCATTACTTTTGTGAATGTTTTTTTGTTTTTCAAGTTCATTTATTTCTGATTTAATTTTAGTGCTTTCTTCTGCTGGGTTTAGGATGGGATTGTCCTTTCTTTTCCATTTCTTTAAAATGATTCATTAGGTTGTTGATGTGTTCTCTTTCTTTTTTCTGGATGTAGACATATAATGCAATAAATTTCAATTTTATGAGTGCTTTTGCAGTCTCCCACATGTTTTAGTGGCTTGTGGTTTCATTGCTGTTATATTTGGCGAAGTTAGTGATTTCCTCCTTTATCTCTTCCTTCACTCAATTCTCATTCAGAATAAGGTTGTTTAGTTTCCATATATTTCTGCGGGGATGAAAGTTTTTGTTTAAGTTGAGTTCCACCTTCATAGACTTGTGGTCTAAAAAGATAGGAGATATAACTTCAATTATTTTAATTTTGTGTCTTAGTATATGATCTATTTTGGAGAATGTTCCATCCCTGATAAGAAAATGATATATTCCTTAGCTTTGGGGTGGTATGTTCTGTATTTGTCTACTATGCCCAGTTGTTCTAAGGTCAGTTTTAAGTTCCTTATATATTTGTTTAGTTTCTTTTTAGAGGATCTGTCCAGTTCTGCAAAAGGGGTGTGGCAGTCACCAGTTATTATGGTGTTATTGGATATTATATTGCTCAGACCAATTAAGGTATGTTTCACAAATCTGGGAACATTTAAGTTGGGTGCATACATAAATATTTAGAATTCAAATGTCCTCTTGTTATACTGTTCCCTTGGTCAGTATGAAGTATCCATCTTTTTCTTTCTTAACTTTAGTTGCTTTAAATACCCTTGTATCCAGAAATAAGATATTGACCCTTCCTTTCTTCTGATTTCCATTTGCCAGAAACATTTTTTTTCCAACCCTTCACCCTGAGTCCTATTTTGTTCTTTGAGGTTAGGTGTGTTTTCTGGAGGCAGTATATGGATAAATTGGGCCTATTTAACCAATCAGCTAGCCTGTTCCACTTAGTGGGGAATTCAAGCCATTAATGTTTATTGAGAGAATTGGTAAGTGTGGTGGAATTCTATTCATACTATTTTGTGAAATCTATTGTTTAGTTTTATCTTTTGTGCCATTGTGGAAGCTTTGACCTTAATATCTGGGAATACTGTGCTGGTGGCCCACTGTGATGATCAGTGTGCCAAATAGGTCTAAGTATTTCCTATAGAGCTGGTCCTATTGTGGCAAATTTCCTCAATATTTGCATATCAGTAGCAGATTTGATTTCTTCATTAATTTTAAAGCTTGGCTTAGCAGGATATAGAATCCTAAGCTGAAAATTGTTTTGTTTAAGAAGGTTAAAGGTAGATGACCATTCTCTTCTGGCTTGAAAATTTCAGTTGAGTGTGCTGGCAAATTTTCTCTTTTGTCTTAGCTTTGGACAGGTTCATTACAATGTGTCTCTCTTTGAGTTGAGATGATCTGGAATTTGATATTTCTATGAAAGGAGTGTGTGGGAGTTTTGATGATACTTTAGGAACAAAATTTTTTTTTGAGACAGAGTCTGATTTTATTGTACTCAGTAGAGTGCCATGGCATTATAGCTCACAGCCACCTAAAACTCCTGGGCTTAAACCATTCTCTTGCCTCAGCCTCCTGTAGTTGGAACTACAGGCACAAGCCACAACACCTGGCTATTTTTAGAGATGTGGTCTCACTCTGGCTCAGGCTGGTCTCAAACCTGTGAACTCAGGCAATCCACCTGCTTCAGCCTCCCAGAGTGCTAGGATTACAGGTGTGAGCCACCACTCCTAGCCTATGGGAAATTTTTATTTATTAAATCCTCCAGTAGGGCTTCCTTTTCTCTGGTACATTTTCTTCCCCTTCTTCCCATTACATAAGTATATGTAATACTTATAATTCATATGTTTGAATGCTTTGTGAAGTCCCATAATTCTTTGTGAAGTCCCATATTTTAGCTCAAGTGGTGCACCAGATTGGCCTTGAACCAGGACCTTGTGGGGTGGTCCTACAAGGCAGCTCTCTCACAATGGCAGCACACCACCAGCAACTGAATGATGAGATCTCTGCCCCAACTGTTGTCTCAGTCCTCTCCCCTGAGTGCTGTTCAAGATTACTTGCTTTCCCAAGATCTCCCAAGGTAACTCCAGGGAGTTTCCAGATCAGTTAATTTTCAGCTTTTTCTCTTATTTTCTGCCTCTTTACCTGCCTGGGTTAGCTCAAGAGCTTTATCCTGTTCCTCTGAGATTCTTTCTTCTCTATGGTCTAATCTGTTATTGATACTTTCTACTGTATCTTTAACTTCCCTGAGTGACTCCTTCAATTCCTTAAGCTCTGCTATATTCTTTCTGTATTGTTCAGATATTTCCTTCCTTATTTTGTTCTGTTTTTGGATTTCCTTTTGGTTATTTTCCATGTTCTCAGCAATTTCCTTCCTTGCTTTTATTATCCACATTTTAAATTCCCTTCCTTTCATTTCTATAATTTCTTTATAGGTACAATCTTCTGTAATAGCTACCTTGTGATCCCATGTGGGAGTTGATCTGTTCTGCTTTTTTCTATTTCCAGGATTTTTTGATTGGTTTCTTCCTAATGAGTGTTTTTTCTTGTCTGCTTCCTTCCCTTACTTTTTCCTTTAACTTCCTGCTTCTTTTTAAATTACCTTGCCTCTGTGCTTAGATGTTGAAGTGTCCTTTTTGGTTTAGGACCAAAGGGAAGTGAAGAGTGTAGAGTGTGAAAGGAGAAAAGAATAAAAAAGAGAAAATAAAAGGAGGGACAAAAGGAAATATTGACTAAAAGAAGAGAATAATAGAACAAGAGAGACAGGAGTAATAGTGGTGTTCAGCAGGGTGCTTTGATCCCCACTCACAATTCTCAGCCTCTCAGGTGCTGGGGTAGGTGGGTACCTCAAAGTCAGGAGCTCCTTGCCAGCCTGAGAAAAAACAAGACAGTACCTCCAACAAATGGGGGGGAAAGTGTGGCATGTTGCAGTAGGAACATTTCAATAGTGTTCTTCAAAGGCCAAAGAAAGGAGGACCCCCATAAATGAGGGCATCAAGATTTTCTTGAGCCAGACCATTGCTATGATACCCCAGCCCAGGCTTCAGAGTGAGGCTGTGCCCCATAAAATAAATACAGATTGACATAGAATAAAATAGAATAAGCAAAAGGAAAATAATAATAAAAGAAGTATTTAATGAAAATTGAAAATAAAATTATACATGATGTTAAAAAGGAGGCTATATCTTAGTTATTATTTGACAGATTAATGTGGGAAAGATAAGAAAAGAAGAAAAATATTCCAAGAAGAGAAAAGGAAAGACATGGAAATGAAAGAAAAAAGAATAAAAAGAGGCAGAAAAACAGTAGCAAAAATGGAGCTCTCATCTTTGAAGAAAGTAATAATAGCAAAATAAAAATACAAGAAAACAAAACAAAACATAACCAAAAAAAAAGCCTTAAGTGGATAAATTGAAGAAAAAAAGAATAACAGGAGAAGGAAAACTGTAGCAAAAATGGAGCCCTTGCTATTGAAGAAACAATGAAATATTATAAATAAAAGAAATCTAGGGGAAACATTTTTTACAGAGGGAAAATAAATATAGGAATAGAAAGCAATATATTGCCAAGACAACAGGTGATATTCTGAGATTAAGAGATGGTAATCATGATGCTGATATGGCTGTATAAGGTGGGTGCTGGAAAGCACTATCTTGTATCTCAGGAGACCCGGTTCTATCTTCCTGACTTCCTTCTCCTCAGTCCCCACAGGGTTGGGAGCCTGAAACTCTCATCTGCTTACTTAATAGACATGCCTTGGCCTCCAAACAGTGTCACTTGGCCATTAAGTGGCTTTTCCAGGAATGTGAGTTTCACTCAAGTCTACCCAAGGGTGACTGTTTAGCTCAAGCGGTGCACCAGATTGGCCTTGAACCAGGACCCTGTGGGGTGGTCCTACAAGGCAGCTCTCTCACAATGGCAGCACACCACCAGCAACTGAATGATGAGATCTCTGCCCCAACTGTTGTCTCAGTCCTCTCCCCTGAGTGCTGTTCAAGATTACTTGCTTTCCCAAGATCTCCCAAGGTAACTCCAGGGAGTTTCCAGATCAAAAAAACAAAACAACAACAACAACAAAACTGCAGAATAGACCTTTTCTATCTGAAACATGCCACCAAACTGTCCAAAGTCTGCCAGCACATAAGCACTTGCCTTCTGTACTGGTTTTACACCATTTCCAGCCTTTTCGTTGGCTTCTGGAGTCTCCTGCTGCCTCCTTGTGCCCTCATAGTGATGTTTCTGGGCAGGGTACTCTAGGGTGGGCTGACATCCTCCCACTCTGATCTCACAATGAGTGGCTACAAAGGAGATGTCTCTAGTCATCCATCTTTCTCCTTTTATTATTATTATTGGAATGTTATGCAATTCATTAGAGGAGTTTTATTTAGAGAGCTCCTTTCTTCAACTATGTATTTTTTTTGCTATAGCCTCCAGCCAAGGAATATTATTGATTTTTACATAAAACTTTACAATATATAGGACCTAATATTTTATATCATTGTTTGATTGTGTTTAGACTTCCCTTTACAGTCTTTGCCATCTAAAGGAATATGGAAATCTCATTACCACCCCCAAATCCTTATGCAGAATGGAAGGTCAAGCTTGGAGAATGATTCATGCAATCCCCCTTCCAAATGAATGGCTGTTGATAATATCCATTAGCCAGATCTCCATGGAAACGTAAAAGGCCTCAGGCATCTATAAGGACTAACTCTACAGATCATTCACAAGGATATTTTTTGCTGGCCTCCCATAAACAATAACATGTAAACTTTAACTATGAGCCCAGCTCCTAAAACTAAAGTCTGTTTGATTCCACACTAATGGTGTTGATTCCAAGCTTATCTTTCTGAGATAAGACAGGTCAATAAGAACTGAGACAAGACAGGTCAATTGTTCCTCTGCCCATGCAGAAACATCTGCATAATCAATACTTCCTTTACTCTATTTTTCCATTCTAACATTAACTTTATCTTACTTAAAATGTAGTTTCTTAGCCTTACAACCTACTGTCCCCTCCTTCTTTTTCTCTGTATGCCATCTCACCTTAAATACTGAGTTCTCAAATCTCTCTTCAGAAAAAGGCAATCATAGATGCATTTATGCATTATGTTTTCCTGAGATATACTCAAACTTTGGATTAATAAACTTCCATTGTCAGAGACCTATACCTTAGTCACTTACTTGGGATTATTAAACACAATATGGTACTTTCTCAAAACTTCAATCTGCCAAATACTTTTTGTTCCAGAATTAGTACTTTCTTGCTATAAGTTAGTTCTTGTAATAAGTATAACATGTATTAATGCCAATCACAAATATAATATTTTCTGACTCTTACATTCCCAGTTGAGTGCCCTGTTGTTGGCTATGTGATATTGTTCAGGAATATATTCAGAAAATTTGTATGTATATATATTTTAAACTTTATTTAAATTAACATGAGGGTACAATATTTAGGTTACGTTGTTCTCAATTCCAGGGTAAAGTTCCATTTGTAGAAGAGTCCCTCACCCAGGGAGTGTGTTATATACCCTCACCAGGTGCACATTAGGTGAGATCCCACCTCAAGTCCTCCCTCCTTCTGCCATACATCCTCTCCCAGAAAATTTATATTTTATATAGTATTAAATACCTAATTGTCTAGCTTGAAAACCTGATTAATTAAAAAATAAATGGTTTTGGTTTTTTAAAATTTTGCAGGTAGCATTGTTTGATGTTTTTAATTTCCATTCTTTCAAATTATTAGTTTCATTTAATAGCTCTACATCAACATAAGTATTTGTGGTAATAAATTAATTAATTTGCTTTTCTTTCCAAAGTTTGAAGAAGATGCTTTTTTTTTTTTTTTTTTTTGAGACAGAGTCTCACTATGCCATCCTCACAGCTCATAGCAACCTCAAACTCTTGGGCTTAAGCGATTCTGTTGCTTCAGCCTCCCAAGTAGCTGGGACTACAGGCACCTGCCACAATGCCCAGCTACTTTTTGGTTGCAGTTGTCATTGTTGTTTAGCTGGCCTGGGCTGGGTTTAAATTGGCCAGCCTGGGTGTAGGTGGCCAGAGCCCTAAGCAACTGAGTTATGGGTGCTGACCCAAGAAGATGCTTTTTTATAGCTTATATAGACATGAATAACCTACTTTCATGAGATTTTGTTAACAAAATAATAAATGAAGGTTGTAACAATTGTAATAATTTTGAAAAAGTTTTAGTAACTGTAAACTAAAACCTTAAGGCTACCCCATAGCAGTTGACTGGACCTGCTATTGGCCAAAGGATCCCATAAAGTTGAATTGCTAGCCATAAAAAAGGAGATTAGACATACCTCATCAGGTCTTCCTCCCTTCTCAGAGATGTCCTTTGTGACTTATTAACCATCCTAAGGCTACATAAGAAATACTTACAGTTCCTCATGTCTGGTTGATTCTGGGTGTATGTCTGGTAGTTTTATTTTTGGTTAATAGACCCTTACTTTAACTCAGCATTACTTTTCATTGAATTGTGGTCTTTTAGACAAAGCCTGACTCTTTCAGCTAATTGTCAAGTAAAGAATGTTTAAACCCATGTGTAACTGTAAGCCCCCACTTTGAGATGTCCTACCTTTTCACGCCAAACCACTGTATGCTTTCTATGTATTGATGTATGAGTTTACCTGTAGTGACTGTGTCCCTGAAATGTATAAAACCAAACTGTAACCCCACCAGAATGAGTCCACTTGTTCAAGGACTCTTTGGTGTGTTTCTGGGCCATAGTCCTAAAATTTGGCTCAAAATAAATCTCTTTAAATCATTCTACAGAGTATGGCTTTTTACCATTGATATATCTAAAATCCTAAAATTTTCACTTTTCTTTATACACAGTGTTAAACTTTTTAAAATGTGGGTGCTTTATACTTACATAGGGAAGAAAATATTTTTACCATAATTCAGTTAATTTAGGCTTTAATGTACTATTACATGAAATGTCTAGATCAGTGGTTGTAAAATCTAACTGCACATTAAAATGATCTAGAGGAGCTTTTAAAGCTACAGATATCCAACCTAGAACACATGGAAAAAAAATAAATTACTGCTTCCCCATCAAACAATACAATTAGCCAGATGGGAACCAATGAGTCAGGTAACCCTGACAAAAAGTGTATCAGTTACATTTTATTGTTTCTATTCACTTGTTCAAACAAATACTTTCAGTTGCTAATTAATTTCACATATAAAAATCTCTTGAGGAGATAAAATATTTAGAACTCAGAGAAAGATTATGTTTTCTAAGATTGATTCAAAATAAAGCAATTAGATTTACTCTTTGTACTGTTTTTGATTCAAAAAGTGTCATATAAATTCACTGTGTTAAAAGCTATGAAAGTGATATGGATGGTGTTTGGAATTAGTCTATAGAATGCCAGTGACCCAAATCATCAAATCAAAAGTGCAGAAAGAGTAACAGACTGGGTTGAAAAATTCATACTGGGTAGATTCTCAGAGAGAAGCAGAGATACTATCAGGACCAAAATCCTTTACCCCCAAAAGTTTGCTGGAAAGACAAATAGGAGCAAGATGGCTGACTAGAAACATCTACACACTAACCACTCATGGTAAGATCAGGGAGAGAGAAATCCAACAACCTCTGGGTGGAGTGTTCTGCTCAGAAACATCATTCTAGGGGCATAGCGAGAAGGCAGGAGAATCCAGGACCCAAGAAGAAAGTCAGAAACAGTGGAAGACTGGTAGAAAAGGCAAGTGCCTTGGTGCATATGGAGGCCATTTGGCCATTGGATGGAAGACTAGAAACAGGGAAGTCCTATCTTGAAGCTTTTTTTTTGTACTTAGGTGTTTACCGTAGCTGCTTTGGCAGGGTTTAAGTGAGCAAGTGAAGTTGGACAGTGCTGACAGCCATGATTGAACCACGAGGAGGGGTGGAATTCCCATTGTTTTGGCTACTGGCAGGGCACTGCCATTGTGGGAGGACCATGGAGAGAAACAGGCAGCAGGTTTTAGTACATGGCTGGCACTGGAACATCTGTTGATTTCAGGCCACCAACCTTGGGGTTAGATGGGCAGCTCTGGGATAGCCCCTTTATGGCCAACAGACACTGTTTGGAAGGTTGAGGTGTTTCTCCTAAGAAGTCTGGTGTGAGTTTCAGGCTCCCAACCCTATGGGGATTGAACACTACTGAAGGAACCAAACTTTGATTGAGGGAAAATAGATCAGAAAG
This sequence comes from Otolemur garnettii, assembly GCF_000181295.1. Taxonomy (NCBI): domain Eukaryota; kingdom Metazoa; phylum Chordata; class Mammalia; order Primates; family Galagidae; genus Otolemur; species Otolemur garnettii. The sequence continues at coordinate 1,015,409 of NW_003852549.1, forward strand.
CCAGAACCAGGTCTCCTTGGCAACTAGATAATAACTTCTAGCCCCCATCTTATGAAGCAGAAACAATGTGCATGTTTTGTGTTTCTTAAACCCAGAACACACTTGGTGTCCAGGCAATATATTGCAATGCATAAATTTAAAAAAATGCTTCTTAAATTTTTTTCCCTTTTTTATTTTTTGTTATATTTTATCTTTTCATTTTTACTTTTTCCAGTATCAAGGATAACATTTTTGCTAAAGTTTTTCTGACCCCTTCTTGTTTTTCTTTTCTCTTTGTCTCCTTTTTTCTCTCTTTTTGGTAGAGATTTTTCTATTTTTCTCATCTTTCCCTCATAAATTTCTCCAACAGCTATCACTCTTTATTTTACATTTTGTATAATTTTATTTTAGATTTTCTTTGCCTGAGCAAGAGAAAACCCTATCTCTATTAATAGCCAAGTGTTGTGATAGTACCTATTGTCCCAGTTACTCAAGAGGCTGAGGCAAGAGGATTGGCTGGAGCCCAAGAGTTTAAAGTTGCTGTGGGCTATGATGCCACAGCACTGTACTAAGAGCAACAAGGTGAAACTCTGTCTAAAAAGTAAAAAAAAAAAAAAAAAGGAAATGAAAATGGAAAGGAGAAATAAATTCAATTCTGAATCTAGCTAAAGAAAAGAGATAACTAAAATTAAATCAGAAATAAAATTGAAAACAAAAGAATTATTCAGAAAATTTATGAAACAAAAGGTTGGTTCTTTCAAAAGATGAACAAAATTGATAAACCATTGACCAGATTAACTAGAAATAGAAAAGTGAGATCTCTAATAACCTTAATTGGAAATGAAAAAAGGGGAAAATCAACAGATGTACAGTGATTATCTCTGACTACTGCAAAAAACTCTAAGCTGGAAATTTTATAATGTAGAGGAAATAGACCAATACCTAGAATCACATTATTTCCCTAAACCTAATCAGGAAGAAATAGACCTCCTGAATAGACCAATATCAAGCACTGAAATTGAAGAAATGATAAAAAAGCTCCCAACAGAATAGTAGCCCTAAGCTAGATGACTTCACACCAGAATTGTATCAAACCTTCATTGATGAGCTTGTACCTAAACTACAGAACATATTTGAAGAACTGAGAGGGACAAACCTTCTATGAAGCAAACATCACTGTGATACCAAAACCAGAAAAAGACTCAAATAAAAAGAAGAACTACAGACCAATTTCACTAATGAATATTGATGCAAAAATACTCAATAAAATTCTAGCAAATTGATTTTAGCTACACATAAAAAAAATCATACACCACAATCAAGTTGGCTTTATCCCAGTGATGCAAGTTTGGTTTAACATATGCAAATCCATAAGTGTAATTTACCACACAAATAAAAACAAAAACAAAGATTATGTGATTCTCTTAATAAATGCAGAAAAGCTTTCAACAAAATTCAGCATAATTTTTTAACAAGAACACTTAAGAAAATAGTCATAGTTGGCACATTTCTTAAACTGATTAAAGCCATCTATGAAAAACCCACAGCCAATATCATTCTAAACGGAATGAAACCAAAAGCATTTCCACTTAAGGCTGGAACAAAACAAGGATGTACATTATCATCACTACTATTCAACATAGTTCTCAAAGTTCTAGCCAATGCAATCATGTAAGAAAAGGATATAAGTGGCATCCAAATGGTGGCAGAGCAGGTCAAATTCTCCCACTTTGCTAATGATATAATCTTATATATAGCAAATTTCAGAGACTCAACTCCCTGAAAGTGATACAGTAATGTCTCACATTATAAAATCAATGTCTACAAATCAGTAGCCTTTATATTTGTTGATAATGGCCATGTTGAGAAGCAAATCAAAGATATAATACCATTCACAATAGCTTCAAAGTAAATGAAATACCTAGGAATATACCTAACAAGAGGTGAAAGATCACTACAAAGAAAATTATGAAACCTTTTGAAAAGAAATAGCAAAAGACACTAACAAATGGAGGAACATACCATTCTCTTGGCTGGGAAGAATAAACATTGTGAAAATGTTTATATTACCCAAAGCAATCTGCAGATTTAATTCAATCCTCATTAAAATACCAACAACATACTTTGAAGAACTGGAAAAAATCGTTACTCATTTCTGTGGAAAAAGAAAAAACCCTGCATAGCCAAGGAAATTTTTAGAGATAAAAACAAAGCCAGAAGCATCACTCTACCAGACATCAGGTTATATTACAAGTCCACAGTGGTCAAAATAGTATGGTATTGGCACAAAAATAGACATAGACATATGAAACAGAATAGAAAACCTAGAGATCAAACTAGTCTCCTATTGCCATCTAATCTTTGATACATCAAACAAATGCATACACTGGGAAAAGAATCCCCATGCAATAAATAGTGCTGGGAGAACTGGATAATCACAAGTAAAAGACTGAAATTCAACCTGCACCTCTCACCACATATAAGAATTTATCAAGATAGATAAAAGATTTAAAGCTAAGACATGAAACAATAAAAATCATAGAAAACACATGGAACTCTTGATGATCAGCCTGGGTAAGAATTTTATAAAAAAAATACTTCATTGTCAGTTGCAACAATAACAAAAATAAACAAATGGGACTTAAGCTGAAAAGCTTCTGCACAGCTAAGGCCACAACAACATAAATTGACAACTTCAGAATGGGAAAGGATCTTTACATGTTTCAAATCTGACAAAAAGTTTATAAGTAGAATTCTCTGTGAACTCAAATTAATCAACACAAAAGAGCAAACGATTCCATCTATCATTGGGCGAAAGACATGAACAGAACTTTCTTTAAAGAAGATAAATGGCTAACAAACATATGAAAAAATTTTCATTGTCCCTAATCATCAGAGAAATACAAATCAAAACCACCATGAGATATCACCTGATCCCAGTGAGAATGGTCCACATCACAAAGTCCCAAAGCTGCAGATGCTGGCATGGATGTGGAGAGAAGGGGACACTTTTATACTGTTGGTGGGATTGTAAACAAATGTATCCTCTTTGGAAAGAGGTATAGAGAATCCTCAAAGAACTCAAAATAGGTCTTCCATTTGATCTTGCAATCCCATTTGTAGTCATATCCCAGAAAAAAAAAATCACTTTATTATAATGATGTTTGCATTAGATTGTTTATCACAGCTCAGTTCACCATTGCCAAGATGTTGAATCAACACAAGTGACCATCAACCCATGAATGGATTAATACACTGTTAAAAATATATCATGGAATACTATTCAACCATAAAAAATATGTAGACTTTATATCTTTTGTAATAACCTGGATGGAGTTGAAACACATTCTTCTTAGTAAAGTATCACAAGAATGTGTAGAGATCAGGGCAAAACCTGCCTTTTTCTCTTGTTCTCGTTCGTTGAAAGATCATCTCACAATTACAGATTAATAAGAGGAAGGTTTATCTATAAATACCATGTGTGTGTGCGGGGAATCACAAGAATGATTACCTATAGTGAGCCAGTGTGGGGAAGGGGAGCGAACCAGAGTGGAACTGGTGGGGATTGAGAAAAATATAGCACAAGAGAAGACACAGGGACAAAAGATGGGATTGGAAGGACTGACCGAGCTGATGGCTGCAGCCAGCACCAAATCACAAAATCAGCTTTATTTTATAGTATCTGTACAGGGTTGTCTATCGGGAAGTAGCATAGATAATATGGGAAAGTAGCATAGACAAAAGACATATGTTTGGTCTTATAGTATGATTGGAAAATGTAAATGACTTTAATAAAGATAAATCATCCTGTTAATGGTTTCTACTCAACTTCATTAACATATGATAAGATGTAAGAAGGAAAAGATCATAAGGATCTCTGCATAGTTCCTAAAAATTAGCTAGAGGAAGAAAGAGATATGTGACTTCAGGCAGGTGGAGCATGAAGAAAGGAATATGGTTGTTTTGGGAGAGGAGAAGAAACAGTTGGGGGTTCATTCCCTGAATGTTCCCTGGGCTGTGGAGGCCTTGCCACCTCACAGCTGGCTCTCCACAATTACCCAAATCTCAGTGATGCCTTTGGAAGGGAAGGGTTAAGAATGTGGAAAGTATACTTTATAGATGCCTTTTGGAAGGGAGGGGTAAGAATGTGGAAAGTATACTTTCAGCAAGTGGTTGCTAGAGGGGATGTGTGGAAACAGATTGAAATTGTAGACTAACCTGAGAGACAGGTCTTGTGCTTCAAATTACCCTGGGGCCAGGTCTATTAGCATGTAATAAGGATGTCAGCAGCACCTTCTGATTCCCAGTCAGTCTATCCAGGTTTTATGTAGATAGAGGAAAGGCCTCTTCCAATGCTTTCTGGTCATAAATAGGCTTTAATTCAAAATATTCCTTATACCAAGGAATCATATTTTGGGGTGAAATTTCCTTAGCTCCTTCAAATGGAAAAACAAGTATCCAATGTACTCGATACTAACATGAAGCCTGCAGACAAACTAATACACATCCACACAAGAGAAAAACTCAATTTAATTCAAGTTGGGGGAAGAGAGATACAGGGAGGAAGAAGAGAGGAGATTGGAGGAGGATGGTTGTACTCCCACCTAATTGGCAAAATGTCAGGGTGTATGGCACACCTATTGAGTGTGATCCACATCTGCAACAGGGACTTTACCTAACAATCACAAACATTGTAACCTAATAGTTTGTACCCTCATACTAATCTGAAATTTTAAAAAAGTCTGCTGGAAAAATCACTGACATGATGTAGATGATTAATAGGAGAAAATGCATGCACATATATTCATACACATGTGTATACATGGGCCCCTCAAAATGAAGACTCAACCTCCCAACTTGGTACAGAAGTTTACAGAGAATGGAGGCTTAGATTGTGGTGAAACAGGTTTTAGTGGCAAGACAGGTTACAAGAGGAAGAAAGGAAGAGGCTTAGCTAGCTAACAAAGGTGATTTTCTATAAATAAAATCTTACAAACAGCAGCCCTTTGTATGGGGAAGGGGAAACTTGGCCTTCCCCCCAAAAGTTCTCTGAAAGATCAACTCATAGTAAGGCAGATTAATAAGAGATAGGATCAGTTTATCATGCACATAGAAAGAAATCACAGAGTGATAAGTCAATTTTTCAAAGGATTTCAGATATCTTTATACTGGCCTTTTAGAGGGGGTGAAATTGTGGAGCATAGGGCATGAACTGTTGCTAGGAAGGTTGCTAGGGAGGATGAATAGATGGTGGAGATAATAGATTGACTTGCAGATTAACCTGGTAGATAGGTATTTGTGATGGAAATGATTTGGGCCAGGTACACCTACATTCCCATCCCTCATTCCTAATATTTTGGAATAACAGGAAGGGGCAAGAGTAGTCAATTGTCCCCTTCGATTTTCTGATCAGGCTAGTCTAGTTTATGCAGATGCGGGGATGGCCTCCTTCAGTGTTTCTTGACCTTGAATGGTGTTTAATTCAGAATATTCTTTATATCAGGGACTCAGATTTTGGGGTAAAATTTCCTTAGTGTCTTCACCTCAGAAAGAATAGATGTTAAGTCTTTTTTTCAGACCTTTAAATGTGTCAAATTCTCAGTCTTCCCTAGTCTGAGATAAGAGAAGGGCTGGCAGCATCGGTACAGATTCTCTGCAGATGCAAATTTCCCCCCACAGAAGACAGCTTTGCAGAGTTGCATCTATCTGCTGGGCCTATGGCAGCCATCTATAAATATGTCAAAGAAATATATTTTGGGGTAAAATATTCTGATTGCCTTCAACATGCTTTTCTTCCCTTCTAAATTCTTCAGGCTTCTTACAGTCTCCAACTATTTGATGATGGCTGAAACTTTACTGTATGAAAACATTTTTTTTTTTTTTTTAAGAATTTCATCTTTTGTAGGTACACTTTCTTTGGGAAGCAAGAGTTATACTTTAATTTGTAATCAACTTTTTAATTTTTAAGGTTGAAATGAACTTATGACCTTTCTATTTGAGATCAGATTCTGCTCGGAAAACCCTAAGCAAACTTGTAAAATTGGTACCATGGCTACTGCTTAGTAAAGAATACTTTCTCATCATTTCTCATATTTCTCATTCTTCTCTATAACTTTTCTTTCATATCCTTCTTTCACAGAAACATCTTACTGTTAAAATTTAAAAGGAGGTCTGAATATTAATAAAAATCAAGAGACAAAATAAATAAATTAAAAGTTGAAGACATGAGGCCAAAGAGAAACACTGCTGTGTATTTTCTTAAAGAGGCTGCTACTTGGGAAGTCAGATGGCCTGGGTTGAACTTTCAACTTTCTGGTTATCAATTGTGAGATCACTAGGAAAATAACTTGTCTTGCCTGAGCGTCAATTTCCCTTGCTGAATAATCAGCTAACGTTTGTTCTTTCAACCTATCAGAGATATTTTTAGAATTATTTTTAAAGAGAAAAGAAAAGACTTGGGCTCAGTGCCCATAGCTCAGTGGTTAGAGCGCTGGCCACATACACTGGAGCTGGTGGGTTGGAATATAGGCTGGGCCTGCTAAACAAACAAACAACAGCAAAAATAGCCAGGCACCTGTAGTCCCAGCTACTTGGGAGACTGAGGCAAGAGAAACTCCCTTAAGCCCAAGAGTTGGAGGTTGCTGTGAGCTATGACACCAAGGCACTCTACCCAGGGCGACATAGTGACCCTGCCTCAAAAAACAAAACAAAAGGCAAAAATGTTTAAGTAAACATGTAAATGGTAAATGGTATAAATCCCATACATTATCTTGTTTAAATTTATGGAAGTGAATGTCAGTCTCCAAACTACCAACTTAATATTTATGTCCAATGAGATTTTAAAAGTCAGTAGAAAATAGCTACTTTTCCTCCTTGGCAGGTACGATGACCGACTACCAGAAACTGTCATGCAATAACCCCCAAAATAACAGTAAAAAGAACCAGAGTTTTCTGCTGAAGATGGGGTGGGCTGTGTGGGGAAAAGGTACATTTTAAACTATAAAGCTGTTGAAGAAAATTTTTGAGTTGTAGGATTAGGACACCTCTGTGGGAAGGAAACCATGAAAAGGTGGGTGCTCAAAGTATTCAGGAGATTGATTCTGGGGAAGAGAGAGATGGTTATTGCCTGCGCATGCGCAAAGAGAGCGCTCCAGCGCGCAGAGACTGGGCCTCAGAGGAAAAAGGGCAAGTTCAATGAGCAGAAGACGAAGTTGTTGCTTTGAGGTTCCTATGTGCCGGGACTCCATGCAAATAAATAACACCTGCTCAGTCAGTTCTTGCATTGAAGGCCCAACACTAGCAAGCCCTCCCCTCACAAGAGACAAGGGTGAAGCCCCTCCTAACGTTCCTCACTGTCTTTTATTGAAATTTTGGGAATGAGAAAATACAGCACACTAGAAAGCTTCAAAGAGAGAGTCGGATTAAAAAAATCAAGAGTTAAACTGCCTGATTGAACTCAACACATTCTGTTTGCTGCACGTCTATCTTGCTTTTTTCTTATCACTGCTAATGTGTGACTTAGGGTGGGGACGGCATGCTGTACTTCTTTCAGTACTCAGGGTCAGCTATGATTCTTGGCTTTTGCCCAGATTATTCTGTCCTCATTTCCTAACTCTTTTAACCTTATCCTGACTCTTTTAACCTAATCGTCTATCCTACATGTATGGTTACAGATTTGGTAACATTGAGCTGCTTAATTGACAACAGTCTTCATGTTTAAATTAAATCAAAGAAAAAGGCATATATACATCTAGGAATATTATTCAAATGTATCAGAATGATATACAACTTGCCATATTTAATTATGAATAAATGTAAATTGAGTTTTTAAAATCCCTTCTTAGTATTTTCTCTAGAGAGGTGTGAGGTATTTATTCTGCTGTTGTTGTTGGTTGTTTTATGTTTGGCTGCCTGGAGACGCAGAGAGTTGCTACTGACTTGAAAGTAAACAGTACCTGACAGGGATTGGTATGCCCTGAAAAAGCAACTGTGCTTTGTGTCCCTTATCAATATGTAAAATAGCCAGTCCAAATGGGAGTTTCTGATCATTTTGCACGGCAACTTTAAGGGTAAAACTTTACATGACCTCATGATGAGCTTGTATTAAACTGTAGCTCGGGTTTTCTGCTCAAGGTCTTTGCACATCATATCTATATGCTACCGTGGCTTATCAAGAGGAAACTAATCCTGTGACTATGTCAAGATCAGTGTTGCTATTTCTGTTGGGGATCATGTTACCATAGTAATATATTCCCTGTGGCTTAGAAAAGATTTATTTTCCTTAAGTTCTATTTTTACTTTATTCAAAATGAAGTAGAGATAAAAATCATAAAAATGGTTTTCCTGTTGCCTTCAGATTTAATGGCAGTTTTAGGCAGAAGGATAAAGGTAATCAGCACATGTCTCATTTTAACAACTTTCATTTATATACTGTGTGCTGGCCTCTCAGGACCGCCTCGTCATGAGAATGACCATGATAATAGAAATGAGTTCCTGTGTATATTTTATGTTCCTTTTTGAGGTATGTTTTTTCTGCAAGGGGGCAGGGTCAACTCCATTCCTCAAAATTTGATCCAAATGTCAAGACTGATGATGTCACACATCAAGATGGTCTAGAAATTTAAAAATAAGGATTTCTCTGGACAGCAGGGTAGACTCCCAGGAATGTTGAAAAGTAGCTTGAGAGATCAGCACAAGAAAAACCTGCCTTAGGATTTTGTTGTTAGAGTTCTTGGCCCAGGTGAGTGATCTCCCACAAGGATTTGAGTGTCCTACCAGTGCCAGGGGAGGGAGGGTTTGCCAGCTCTCCAGCTGGATTGTCTAGATGTGATGTAAGACAGGGAAAAAAGAACTGGGCCTTGAAAACTGTTAGTGGCAAATGTCAAAAAAAGAGCCCTACTATGCTTTATTTTACCTAAGCACATTACAAAGACATAGATGAAAAATATATACATGTATATATGTATGTGTGTATATGTATAACATGAGTACAGATATCAGTAAAAGCAAATGAAAATTTGTGCTTGCTGAAGATTACATGCTCTATATTGGCATGGCTACAGTGGAACTGTCGTGTGGGCTACTGTTCTGTAGCAACAGAGACAACAGGTGAGGTGTGACCTAAGTTTTAGCAACAGTTTCTCCTTTCTACTCTTCTTTTTTTCTGCTTTGCCTTTCTTTTTCTTGGTGGAATTTTTGAACTGGAGGTAGTGAGACTTCTTAGGTCATGGAGCATTATGGGCAAATGAAAGTTTAAGGTTTTTCCCTTGGTCTATTTAATTATTCTTTTTAAAAATTCACTATGCACAGCATTCTTCTTTCTGTAGAAACTCAGCTGATTGTAAATATAACTGTATGTGTAGTAGAAAAAATGTATAATGTTTTGTTTTTTTGTGTGTGTACATTATGAATTTATAGAAATAATATTTTGCTATAGACATGTATTTTTACTCAATATCACATTTTAAAATCTATCTTTGTAGGTGGATGCAATTTAGTTTGTTACTTCTGACTGCTACATGATATTCAGTCTTACACTTACAAAACACCCCAGACTTCCATTCCCTTAGTGTTAGATGACTGGGAGTCTCTTCTCTAGCCTTTTCTCTTTCTATGATGTCCTGGGCTACCATTCTGTCTCCAGACCCTCACTTGAAAGTAAACATATGTTTTTCCTCCAAGGCTTATGTGTGTGTACATGTGCTACATCTGGCATCTTTCTACCTCTTTCTTTTGCCTCAGTGACATCTTTAAGGTAAGTTCCCATAAAAGAGACACTGGTCTATTTTTGCTTTTTATGTATATATTTTTGCATTCAAAGCACTATGAAGCACTTAATTTTATTTGTTTCTCATAATTCAGTAAGTCAAGTACTATGATTAACTATATTATATTGCTAAGGCAACTAAACTCTTGGTGAAGCTAAGTTAAAGTAAGTCCTAGGTGAGTGGATTCTGGAGTAAAACTAAAGTCTTACAGTTTTTTTAACACTGCCTTTAATTAGTCCAAATAAGCCTTTACCAACCAATTATAACAAATGGGCCCAGACCAGAACAAACTTTTTAGAATGGTCAATGTTGCTTAGTAGTATCCAGGACAAGTTCTGCTAGGAAATAGAATGTGATAAATTTCTATAGTATAGAAATTCATTCTTAAACTTCTTGAGTTTGACTTGGCATAAATGTCAGGCCTATCATACCACAACAAAGTGTCTACATATGATTTACTGATAACTACAGGGTATTATCCTACCACAGGGTAGCATCAGGTTCTGAGAACCTCAACTAAATTTCCTGTAGTAATTTGCTATATCTCTTATTTTTATATAGGAATCTCTAGATATAGCATTTAATCAGAATTAGGTGTCATTCAGTATGACAGTTCCTCAATGCTGTTCATATAGATGGAACTTGTTATTGATATTGGCTCAGGGATCCAGAAACGTGGAAAGTATTGTTTCAGTCTCTAACTTACTGTGTAACCTTATAAACCTAATTTTATTTCACTAAACCTCATCTGAAATTAGAGTGCTAGAATAGATGATTTTTCAGATTCCTTCCAACTTGAAATTCTATAGCTATAATATACTGTTAATTTAAATGTGATAACAACTCTCAAATATTCCTCTTAGGAAGGAACTGAAACAAATTATTTATATCTTCATGCATGTTGGTATAAGATAGAAGTATCAGTGATTTATTATTTTGACAAATTTTTATAAATACTTGTGCCTTATAGATGTCTATCAATATGTATTACTGTATAACAATTTATTAGGTAAGATAAGTAATTATGATGATAGGATTTTTTGAGATGATAGGTTACTTCTCTACAGGTTAAAGCAACTCTTTTTTTCTTTTAAATTTAAAATTCAGTCTCCATAGAGACTGTCAAAAATTGCCAGTGCCAACTATATTTCAAATCATTGTGGGTATTGGGAAAAGTTTTCAATTAGCAATAATCATGCCTCGTATAAACCTCATTGGCTATGATACTACCACTACACAAAGCTAAAGCAACACTTTCTGATATTGAGAGAAGGGAATAAAAATTGCATGTCCAAGGATAGTTTTTTAATAACAGGAAACAAACAAAAGCCAATAGTGAAAAAGTTTCACAAAAGTCTCCATGCTGGAGTGGAAGAAGCAAGATTGGTATTGATTTGCCATCTGTGAGGTGAGATTCTTTCAGCTGGTTGTGTGACTGAGAATGGGGTCTCCCCTCGAGCCTCCGAGGAAGAAAGACCTGACCTTATACATTATACCAGTCCTTTCACCAAGGCCATTCTTGCTTTTAAACCCTGGATTCCCACAGACAATCATGGACAACAGAGAGCAGGACTGAGAAATTCAACACATATAATATATATTTTAAAAGGCAGAGAGTTTGTTTTTAATAGTGTAGAGTATGTGATGCACTTCTTCTGCAATACGGGAGCTAATCTGTAGTGTGAAGCAAAGAATTTGAATCCTGCTGGCTCTGTGATGCTGGAAACTTTTTAACCTTTTTAAACTTAGTTTGGCATCTGAATCATCGGGATAATGATACATGTTGTTTGGAAAGAATTAGAGTCAGTATTCGTAAAAGATCTATTTTTGTAGCTTTTCATAATATATTTAGTGCTCATATCTGCTACAGGGAAGTCATGGTGTAGATGAAAGAGCGTGTAAATGCCTTTAAGCCCTCTGCAGTAAGCATCATCATTACCTGAGTGGGTTGTTATTGCCACATTTTTCCCCATGGTGAAGAATTGCCTTTGATTGTGTCTCTGAACATGGAACCAGGCTGGGGTTTCTCCCTGTCTATGATATACTTGTATGCACCAATGCACAAGTTCACACATAGCTATATTTTCAAAGGGCAAAACCAGTCTTAAGTCATCCTTGTACCCCTCTATTCCTGATGGAAGTTCACAAGTCTTCTCCTTATAATCATGAGCAAAGAGTTAGAGGCTTGGACACATCACAGTTTTTCAAGGCTCTAGTCTCTTCTTCAATTCCTGACAAATGTCACCTGCTTCTGAACCAAGGGTGAAAGGTTAAAAAAATATAGACCGCTAATGCAATAGCTTGCTCTAGAAGCGTTAAAACTGTGAGAATTGCCATTATTTTTCTATATCCGTCAGTTCAAAAGAGCATTCTGATACAAAGAAAAAGCCATCATTGCTCTGACAACTAGTGACCCAAGTGGGTGAGAAGAAGAAGGGTAATAGCAGAGAAAATACACCCAGAGCAAATATGCCCTATGTGTTCTCTTCCCACCAGCCAATAGCCAATTCTGTTCAATAGCTGAAATCACCTTGCCCAGGATGTGGCAAGGATAAAATGCTCATTGTAGAGTCAGGCAAAGAATTATGTATCAACAATTTCATAACAGAAATCTTAAAAATGTAGTTCCTAATAAAGCCTCCCAAAGTAGCATTTAAATTTGCTCTTGGCTCAAATTCATGCAATTAACCTTCATGACACATCATGTGGTAACAATAGATCTGCCTTGACGCTATGGTGCTGCAATCACTTTTCTTTCTCTCTCTCTCTCTTTTTTTTTTTCCTGCACACAAAGCTAAATTTGGCTTCTGTAGCTTTTAACATTTCATTCTGTGCAATTACATGCATCATTGACCCAATGATCAAGTGACAGAAACCTGCAATGGTTATTGTTGGTGGTGGCATGGATCAGTGGAGCACGGCATGAATGCTCAGGAAAGAGACAGATGTGAAAAGTTAGAATAGGCTAAGCCTGTTAAAATTGTGCTGCTTTTACTAACTGAAAGTCCCATATTCAAATGCATCTTTAATGAAAAATCTGCTTAATATCACCTCATCTTCTATTTTTCATTATATAGGTCACCCTAGAATAATTTCAGGGTGGAATTCTATAGATTTTCATGGTGACTGTACATGTGACCATTCTGTAGAGGCAAAAAGCAATGAAAAAAGGCTTCTTTTGTGTTTATAGAATGGTTCCCTAAAAGTTCCCAAATGTGAGAGGACATAATTAACTGAAATTATAATTTTTATGTTTAAGGGACAATAGCTTAATTTCCTCATAATTTATTTTAGTATAAGACTTAATACACAAATGCAAATAATATAACTCCAGCTAACTGAAACATGGGGGTTTATGAAAAAGAAGAAACCCCACATCTCTCCATTTACCTTGACTGCAAGAACCAGCCCAAGTATAGTGTTCACAAAGTCAGTTTTACTTCTAAATGGAGCTGAATATATTCTTCCTGTCTTTTCTTTTTTATTGTCAAAGACTATGGTATAATCAGAATAGAGCAGACTGCGGAATTAAAAATCCTGAGGTCAACTCTACCTCCATTACTTTTTAGCTCTGAGTCACTAGCAAAAGTCACAAAAGCTGTATAATAATCAATTTTGAGTGAAATGGGAATGGATTTTGTCACATCTAATTCTTGTGAAAATTATAAGGCGGTAAAGTGCTGGGAGAATGGGGACCAAAAATCCCATTCTTGGCAAGATAAAGTACCCCTAGAAAAAGAGGAAAATTAAAAAGTAAGCTGAGTGAGTCAGAACAAAGAAAAGTCAGCTAGTTTACATTTAAGCTAGCCATGGCTAGCAAGCTTTCTTCCTTTTCTGAAATTCTAGCCTATTGGGGATACAGCTTACAACACCCCTGCTAGGTCTGTGAGCACTGAGAAAAAAATGGCCATAGAAGAGAGTATGGCAAAGACCTAGAAGGATACATTAACTGGGTTGTTTCCTGCCTACTAAACAGGCAAAGCAGATACCCATTGTGGAGATTTGCATTTGCCTGGGGCAGCGATCAAGAGAGTATCTCCAGCCCTGAGATATGGGCAAAAGAACTTATATCTTTTATATCTCTTATCCCAGAAGAAGATCCTCTGTGGTGGTAATGGGAAGAAAATTCCTCCGTCCCACCGATTCCTCAGAGGAGATTAACACCAGTGGCGTTTTACTCCACAGAGAATTAGTACAGTTTAACACCTCCCTAGAAATCTGTGTGTGTGATCTTAAGTGGGAGGCCCTCCCAATATAAAGCTCATATTTCAGATTTCTCAGGGCTACCCTTAAGGTTAATAATAATAACAATAGGAGCTCATATGCTCAATCAGAAAAACTGCTGGTGTTTTTGTTCCCTCCCTCATCTTACCCTGTGGGCAAATAGATTTCAATTAAAGTAGAGTGGAGCAATCACTCTGAGCCATTGCTAGAATCCCATAAAAGGGCAATGGACCCCTGAGTTCCCACCTTTAATTCTATTCTGTGTTTCATGTCTCTTTCTTTGCCTTGTTTCTAACTTTATATTTCTTCAGTCAGTTGCTACTGCTGGTTCCACAGGTCTTAGTGGACCCTTCCTTCAGGGTGGGGCCCTGACATAAAGTATTTACCCCCCAAAGGGTTAGTTTTTCTTCTATCTTCTTCTCTTACCCCTGACTTCTCTCTGCCTTTGGTTTCTTCCTTCTCCTCCTTCCTTTTTAAAACTAAAACTCATTTTATTCCACAAACATGTCATTTCACATTAGACAAAATACTAAATTTTCCTCAACCTCATTTTTCTTCACTGATGAAATAGATTTATTAACAAACTTTATGTGTTAAATAAGATATGTGTGAAAATCTGGTAAGTGCTCAGTAGTAAATTCCCTTTCTTTCTTTTATTTCTTTGTTACATTTTCTGTAAACGTTGTGATTTAGAAAATCATTCAGTTTATATTCATTTTATTATTTCAGCTTCTTTGACTAGATAGAAGAAATCAGATGGCAAGTGAACTGGTAGGATGAAGAAACATTTTAAAAACTTTATTCTAAAATGTATATCAGGTATATACTAATAACCCCAGCACTGTTCCAGGTAAGGACTCTGCCCTTGTAAAGAAGCATTTTTGAGAGAAAAAGGAAGAAAATGCACAGAGAAGAAACAAATATACAAATTTGTGGCTAGAAAAAAAACTTTAGATAGCCTAGTAATTTTTGAAAACTGCCATGAAAATTGAGAACTATATATTAACTTAGCAAACCTCCTACAAAAATTGCACTGCATTGGCTTGATGCCTATAGCTCAGCGGCTAGTGCGCCAGCCATATACACTAGGGCTGGCAGGTTCCCAGCCTGGGCCTGCTAAACAACAGTGATAACTGCAACAAAAAAATAGCCAGGTTTTGTGGCAGGCACCTATAGTCCCAGCTACATGGGATGCTGAGGCAAGAGAATCACTTATGCCCAAGAGTTTGAGGTTGCTGTGAGCTGTGATGTCATAGCACTCTGCTGAGGGTGACATAGTGAGACTCTGTCTCAAAAAAAAAGTTGCGCTGCATCCATTACCCTTTCCTGAGTCAGCTTTCACTCATTTTTTTCTTTACTGATTTTTGGCAACAATCCTCAAGACTCTATTGATTTCAATTACTATTTTCATTCAACAAATGTATAATCTGCTGCTATTTAGTACTTCTGGTTAAAATCTCTAAATAAACCCATTACATCCTGCTCACCTTGGCTAAGATTCCCTCAGAAACACAATTAATCAAAAATCATATTGATTTTTCCAAGAATGAAAAATAATTAAAAATAATACTTCCAGGCTGGGCACAGTGGCTCAAGCCTGTAATACCACCACTCTGGAAGGCCTAGCTGGGTGGATTGTTCACAGGTTAGAGACTAGCCTGAGCCAAGCCACAAGATCCTGTCTCTTAAAATAGCCAGGTGTTGTCTTGGGCACCTGTAGTCCCAGCTACTTAGAAGGCTGAGACAAGAGAATTGCTTGAGCCCAAGAGTTTGAGGTTGCTGTGAGTTATGATACCACAGCACTCTACTGAGGGTGACAAAGTGAGACTCTGTCTCAAAGTAAATAAATAAATAAATAAATAAATAAAAATAAAATAAAAATAATACTTCCTCTTTCTCCTCAAATCCATCAGGAATTTGGGAAACTGATTATTTTAGGAACACACCAGACAGCACCCTGTCTCATGTCCTTGATGTATGGTTGATTATCCTTAATGTTACTTTCCCAGTTGTCTATTCTCTCTTGACTCCTTCCCCACCCCTTCCATTTTAAATTCTGGTGCAAGTATTTATTAACTTATTTCATGGTAAAGAATGAGAATAATCGTGTTCTAGTTTGCAAATAATTTCCAGCCATTTTTCATACTTGAAACATTGGCTTTCTCCCAAGGAACCAACCTTGTTGGTTGGAATAGCTTGTAAGTGTGATTCATTCTCCATAGCTTCTGTATCTTGAGATTGAAAAGTTGGAATCCCAAACTTTTTTGATTTTCAATGTAACATTCAGATTATTGCTCGCCCACCCTGTGAATCATATGTTAACTTGTTCTAATCAACATAAATGGTGCTTTGGTTCATGAGTAAGTCCACAATGGAAGACTTCACTAGAATTGAAAATTAATTTTTAGGTGTGGTATCAGAGACATTCAGCTAACATAACCTTCATTGATTTATCTTCACAACTGGGTCAATTCTACCCATGGGACCTGAATGATCCGTTTTCACTGGCTAAAGATCCTTCTTTTCCCAGGGTGGTATGTGAACAGATAATGCCAAAATTGGCTACTCTGGCATTCTTTTCCCTTTGCCACTGGCATTTTTCCAGATGTGGCTACCACTTCATTCTGAAAGACTATTTAGCCATTCAAAACTTTAGATCAACTTGAACCTGAAGCTCATTGTACTTTCTTAATGTGGTTTGCAGCTTTATTTGATTAAAGTTTATGAGAGGGAATTTATATACCACTTAATTCTAAATTCTTTGGGATTCTTTTGTATTATCTTCATGTAATGAGGAAAAAAAAATCATGCATGTGTAGTTCTTTATATTTAATAAAATAGTTTTATTTTTCCATGTTTTAAATCATAATGATGACTGAGCTCACTGGCCCACAGTAGTAAATTGATAATTTTCCATTTGACAAATGAGCCAATAAAGACATTGAAATAGAGCTGAAATTGAACATTTTGCTTCCAAATTCAATAGCTGAAGCAGAGGACTCAAGTCAAATTTTGGGTTAGGAATACCTTTGCCTATTTTCATTCATTATACATGATTACAACCAAATTCCCTCTCAATTTCATATAAATTGGCCCATCTGACTCCTCAAAACATTTTTTTTCTCTTTAAATTGCTATTGAAAAGAGGAAAGAGCAAATGAGTGTGGCATTGATTCAGTCCTTATCCTTTTTCCTTTAAGATGTGTGGATGTATGAGAACAAACCCCCCAAAGTGGTGAGATTTATTTTCCCCCTGACCTGTCTGATAGGAGTAATAGAATATGTTGATTCTAAAAGCTGATATAATCTGTAGGCATACTTTCCATATTAGTAAAAAATCCATTACCAGTTAGAGTAAAATAACAATTGTGAAAAATAGTGATGTGTTTAAATCTACCCCCTTAACCCTCACTCCTCATTATGCAGTAAAATTGTAAGTAGATGTTTGTAAGTGAGGGAGGGATCTTATGATATTTACTTAATGTATAATGGCTTTAACAGCACAGTGTGTACCTGCATAAAACCCAATATGCTTTAAAAGTCCCTTCTTGCAAAGGAACCATGGGAAACTTGTAACCATAGGAACTATATGGGTGAGGGTTCCTTGGGAGAGAGCCAATGTTTCAAGTATGGAAAATTGTTGGAAATTATTTGCAAAATAGAACATGATTATTTAAAACTCATTTCTTTACTGTGAAATAAGTAAATAAATTCTTGTTCTAGAGTTCAAAATGGAAGGGTTGGGGAAGGAATCAAGAGTGAGAATAGATGCCTGGGAAAGTAACATTAAGGATAATCAACCATACAATGGTTCCATGTTCAATAATATTGAACATTTTTTCATATACCTGCTGGCCATTTGTATGTCCCTTTTGGAGACATGTCTACTCATATTCATATCCCACTTTTTAAGAATGTCCACTTTTTAAGACCACGGTGTGATATGTTTAGGTGGAAGCACAAACTGATTAACACACATAACAACACTGCACTTTAGATTGGCAAAAGTTACATGGATACTAGACACAGTAATTAAAATGAAAGCATTAAGTCAAAATCTAAACATGGACATGCTTTTATTCATGGCATTTGTAAGTATCAACTTCAAACCACTGGAGGAGTAAACGGCTTTATTAATTAAAGAGACTGGATCCCAGAGATCACATCATTAGTTAGCAAAAGTTTCTAAAATAACCACTTTTTAATTAATGTAATTATAATATTGATATATTTCTTTGTATTTGTATATTGATGATTTCTGACTTTTGAGAATCATAAAAAATAAATACCATTCTACTAACAATAGTATCAAAGCAAATAAAACACTTAAATATAACAAAAGAAATACAAATTTTTTAGTAATACAAAATATGCTATACGTTTAGGGGGTAAACATGGGGTAACAATGAGTATTGTTACATACATATGAGTATTTGTTAACATGCATATAATGTGTAGTTTCAAGTAAGGATATCTGGGGACCCATCACCCTGAGTAGTTTCCTTTCTATATGTTATTAACATTTCAACTCTTCTCTTTTAAGCTGCTTTGAAACCTAAAATACATTGTTGTCAACTACAGTCACCCTACTCTGCTATGGAATATTGGGGCTTATTTCTTCTGTCAAACTGTGTGTGTGTGCCCACTACCCACTTCTCTTTGTCTTCCCTTTTCATCCACATAACTTTTCCAGCCTCTGTTATCTACGAATTATTTCTCTATCTCCATGAGAATAACATTTTTAGCTCCCAAATTAGGGTGGTATCTGTTTTTCTATGGCTCACTTATTTCACGTAATGTCGTGATCTCCAGTTCCAGTTCCATTCATTTTGCTGCAAATGACATTATTTCACATTTTTTATGGTTGAGTAGTAGTCCATTTTGTGTGCACATGCACATACACATTTTCTTTATCTATTTCATGTTTTGAAATAGATAATAATAATAATAGTTTAATAATTAATAATTAAATTGTAATGATTAATTTTAATAAATTTAAAAATCTTTTAATTTTAATAATACAATTTTAATAAATTTAAAAATCTTTAATAATTTTAATAATACAATTTTAATAATTGACAATTTAATTTTGATGAAACATGGTTGATTTCATGTTTTTGCTATTGTGAACACTGCTTTGGTAAGCATTAGAATGCAGGAATTCCTTAAATAAACTAATTTCTTTTCCTTACAATAAATACTCAGTAGTGGATTGCTGTATTGTATGGTATTTCTATTTTTAGTCTTTTGCAAAATCTTTATACTGTTTTCCATAATGGTTTACTAATGTATATTCCCACCAACAGTATATGAATTCCCTTTTCTACACATCCTTGCCAGCATCTGTTTTAGTCTTTTTAATAACAGACATTCTGACTTGGTTAAGATGATTGTGGTTTTAATTTGAATTTCCACAGTGATATTGAACATTTTTCATATACCTGTTAGCCATTTGTATGTCTTTTTTTGAGAAATGTCTACTCATATCCATATTCCACTTTTTAAGAATATTGTTTGGTTTTTTATTGTTGCATTGTTTGAGCTCCTTATATATTCGGAATGTTGGTTACTTTTCAGATTAATATATTTTCTCCTATTCAGTAGATTATTTCTTCACTCTGCTGATTGTTCCTTATCTTGTGCAAAAGCTTTTTGGTTTAATGTAATCCCATTTATCTATTCTTATTATAGTGTCTTTGCTTTTTAGTACTTAGTAAGGAAATCTTTGCCTAGACTTGTGTTTTTCAACCTTTTTTATCTCATGGCACACATGAATCTATAGTTAAACTTCTGTGGCACACTTAAATTATAGTGATCAAAAACAAAGAGTAGAAAAAGAATATACTTAGTGTGCTTGAACTTATTTTGAAAATAGTTTAATTAACAACCTTTAAAAATTCTCGTGGCATAGCATACCTAATATCCTCCCATGGCAGATCAGTGTGCAGTGGCACTTCAGTTGAAAATCGCTGACCTGGACCAACACCTTGAAGTATTTGTTGTATGTTTTTTTCTTTCTAGTAGTTTCATAGTGTCAAATCTTAGATTGAAGTCTTAATTCAACTTGAGATGATTTTTGTATATGGGGAGACACAGAGGTGCTGTTTTTTCTTCTGCATATTGATATTCCATATTCCTGGTATCCTTAATTGAAGATGCTATTCTTTCTTTAGGGTATGTTCTTGGAGACTTTATTGAAAGTCTGTTAGCTGTAAATACTTGGATTTATTTCTGGAGTCTCTATTCTATTTTATTGGTTGATAGGCTTGTTTTTTATAGAAGTACTTGCTTTTTAGTTACTATAGTCTTGTAATGTATTTTGAAGTTAAAAGCCTTCAGCTTTGTTGTTTGGGCTCAGGATTACTTGGGCTACATGGGCTCTTTTATGGTTACATATGAACTTCAGATTTTTTTCCCTAATTCTGTGAAAACTGACATTGTTGTGTTGAATCTATAGATTGCTTTGGCTAGCATGGTCATATTAATGATATTAATTCTTCTAACCCATGAGCATGGATATCTTTCCATTTATTTGTGTCTTCTTTAATTTCTTTTATCAGCACCATTTTGTTATTTTCTTTGTAGAGGGCCTTTTAAATTCATTCTAGGTATTATAAGAATAAATTCCCATCATAACTGCAGCTTATTTCTCCATAGAAATTGAAAAGCTACTCTGAAATGCAATTTCAAGGGGCCCAGAATAGCCAAAACAATCCTGAAAAGAAGAAAATAAGAGAACTCACACTTACATATTTTAAAATTACTACAAAGCAACAGTAATGTGGTAAGAGAACAAGGGCAGACATATAGATCAATCAAGTAGAATTGAGAGTTCAGAAATACATACATACATGGGTCAACTGAGTTTTTGTCCCTATTATTATTATTATTTATTTCAATTGACAAAAATTTGTGTACAATATGACATATATATATGTATATTATATAGTCAAATAACACAATGAAGCTGAATAACACGCATTACCTCACATACTTACCATTTTTTGTGGTGAGAACAATTTAAATCTTCTCTCTTAGTAATTTTTAAATACATAATACATTGTTGTATGATAGAACTCTTGAACTTATTCTGTACATCTAACTGAAATTTTCTATCATTTGACAGGGTCGACGGATTTTTTGGCAATGGTGCCAAGATCATTCATTGATAAAAGAATGGTGCCGAGGCAGCTGAGTAGCCACATGGAAAGGAATGACTTTGGACCCTTCCTCTACAGCATATTAAAAAAACTAACCCAAAAGGGATCAAAGACCTAAGTATAAAAGCTAAAACTATAAAACTTTTGGAGGAAAATGCTGGGGTAAATTGGCAAATTATTCTTAGATACAACACCAAAAGCTTACATCACCAAAAAACCCCATATAAATTAAAACTGAAAATTTTTTTGCCTGAAGGACAACATCAAGAAAACAAAAAGACAATCTGCCAAAAGAAAGACAGTATTTGCAAAGAATATACCTTATGAGGAACAGTTAGGATTGGATGAAGTATATGGGAGGTTTTTCTACAAGGAGGTTACACAAATAGCCAATAAGCACACGAAGTGATGCTTGCTGTTATTACTTGTCAGGGAAATGCAAATTGACAGTATGTATGGTACCATTTCATACCCATTAGGATGACCAGAATAAAAAATTCAGAGAATACGTGTTGGTCTGTGAAGAAATAGGAATTCTCAGGTATTGCTAGTAGGAATATGAAATGGTGCAGCCTCCATGGAAGAGTCTGGCATTGCACCAGATGATCAAACACAGTGTCCCATGACCCAGTAAAACCATTGTTAGGTATTTTCCAAAAACAGGGAGGCTGGGTGGAGGGAGGGCAATTGGTGGGACCACACCTATGGTGCATTTTTCAAGGGTACATATTAAATCTACTACATGTAGAATATAAATGTCTTAGCTCTGTGCAAAGCTTTGCATATGGGTATTTACAACAGCATTATTCATAATAGACAAAAGGTAGAAGCAATTCTGATATGAACAGATGAATGGATAAACAAATGTGGTGTGTCTGTATATGGCATGTTACTTAGCCACGAAAAGGAAGGAAGTACTGATGTGTGTTACCACATGGGTGAACTCGCAAATATTACACTCAATGAAAGAAGCCAGTCACCACACACCACATATGTGTTTCCATTCATATGAAAGTCCAAAACAAGAAATCTATAAAGACAGAAAGAAAATTAAATGGTTGCTTAGGAGACCAGGGGCTAGAATGGGAGAATAGGGTGGTGATAACTAAAATGTACAAGGTTTCTTTCTGAGGGGATGAAAATGTAAATTTGACTGCTATGATGATTGCATGTACCTATAAATATACTAAAAACCACTGGATTATAAACTTTATGAGAAGATGAATTGTATGGTATGGGGATTATACTATTTTAATAAATCTATTAAGCTAATTATTCTTCAAATGATTAAGAATGTCCAGAAACCTCATTTCTATTGGATACAAAGCATATTAAGTTTTTTAAAACATAGAATATAAAACTTATAGGAATTGTATAGACATGCTTTACTTTAGAAAAATTTATTTCCCATTTAACACCTGCAGATTAAAGATTAATTTATTCAAAATCATTGTGTGGGCTTGGCACCTGTGGCTCAAGTGGCTAAGGCGCCAGCCACATACACCTAAGGTGGTGGGTTCAAGTCCAGCCCGGGCCAGCTAAACAACAGTGATGGCTGCAACCAAAAAAAAAAAAAAAAAAATTAGCCAGGCATTGTGGCAGGCACCTGTAGTACCAGCTACTTGGGAGGTGGAGGCAGGAGACTTGCTTGAGCCCAGGAGTTAGAGGTTGCTGTGAGTTGTGATAGCACGGCACTCTACCCAGGGGGACAGTTTGAGGCTCTGTCTCAAAAAAAAAAATAAAAAAACATTGAGTGAAATCCCCTGGAAAAAAACTTTTTCAGAATTGACAGGACTCACTTCTCTTTAATTTTGTAGTGCAAATGTGATTATTTCCACATTTCCTTCCATCTGTACTTCAAGAGAATTTTGTAATGACAGACTCCTACCTAACATTCTTTAATGCCTCTCAATTATGCCCAGGATAAAGATCAACTTCTGAATGACTATTACTCATCTGTAGGAAATGACAGACATCTTTTGTTCTCTGTACCTTATACTGGGGTAGATACCTGTCTAAATTCTCCCCAGGAACACCATGATTATCGTACTTAATTACTATTTCCAGAGAAGAAACCAGTTTTTAGTTCAATAATTTTTTATTATGATTTTATTTGCAGCTTGGATTACAACGCCTGTCACAAAGTGTATGCTTATTCAGTGTTTCTAAATGGAGTGATTGTTGCAAAGGGCAATTTACCAGGTGGCTAGGGAAAAACCTGAAGGTGCTGAATGATCAGTGTATCACTGATTAAATATTTTCATCCTAGGCATATGAAAAGCTGTGCCTTTCTATATTTCTTATTATACTTCTATCTCAAAGAAAGTGAAAATACATAATTCCTCTAACAAAATAGTCCCTTTTCATGTTCTATAGCTGATGAAGAAAAAGAAGTGTATTCTGCAAACCTGTGTGTTAAGCTCAGCTGTAGGGATGGGAACACAACATTTCTGACCTGTGCAATGCAAAACGCAAGTTCTCAGACAGCATCGTGAGATGCTCTAGAAAACATTCTCCATCCTTTTATTCCCAGTGTTTATTATAGAGTCAGATCTCTAACTGAGTTGCAGACTGGACTGAAATGGGAAGCAGTCAAAAGTGAAAGCCAAATTAGAGATCCAGACGATCTTACAAACTGAGTTACAACTTACAACTGTGCGATTTGTAAAAAGTGTCAACTTAAAATTTTATAAGAGAAGAATTAAAATTGTTTCCATTGATTAAGTAATTCAGTTAATGGTCATGCTATCATCAGACAATAAAAATATTGTGATATATCATAATGACTTACTCAAAATTTTAGTCCACATCATTATATTTATCGGAGATAATCTTCTGATGCAAGCAACAGGGATTATTTTAATCAACATAGGAATTTTATGTTGGTACTCTTTATCATTAAATGTTTGTGCTGTGACCGGAGTCACATGAAGAAGTCCAGGACACAGATGAGAGGTACAAGCTGCAAGAAGTGGGCTCACCACAGGTGCAGGGGAGGCCTCAACCCTTCGTCTTGCAGTGTTTTATTCAGTTAGGGGACAAAGGGTTGAATCAGTGCCAACTAGTGACCTTATGGTATATGTGATTTATTAGGGGCCACATGATTTACTAGGGAAGTGTTGTTAAGATGTTAATCCATACACATCCGCCGATCATAACACATTTGCACACTCTCTCAGCCAGGAACACTGAGTCACTTGGTGGTTTACCTCCAAGTCACAAGGGACCTGGAGGTTTGCCAGGAGATTGTCTTGTCTATGAAGTTCCTTGAATGAGATCAAGAAGCAGTAAATGTTTATGATGGCAGTTTGTTGGACTAGGGCCCCACAAGTTTGTATTTTTTGTGCACTAAATTGTTTTGTTTAATGCCTCATGTATATTTTTATATGATTATAATTTTGTCTACTTTGATTAAGTTGACACCTACACCAGTGAGGTTTTTTTTTTACCTAAATTGTTATTTTTTGTTGTTGTTGTTATGCACTGTCAAAGTTAAAGAGAAGAATTTTAAACAAATGATTGGTGGTTTCAACAGTACTTACATACCAATTCAAATTCAGTGATTATTCTTCAAAACACAGAGGCTCATACCATATTTCTACAATTTCTGCTTTTTCCAATAGCAATTGTATTTCTGAAGAGGCTTGCATTTGAAAGTTATTTCTTTCTGGATTTCAGTCTTAGAGCTGCTTTGCTCATCTTTATCACTTCTGTGTCTGTTTTAGGGAATTGGGAGAAATGTAATGGAATTAAAAAATAATTTAAGCTTTAGTGTTTTTTCAAACTTCAGAAAAGTCTGGCTATTATTTCTGGGTAACTAGGTCACTTTTTGTCTCATAAAAATGACTTCACTTTCCTCTTGTTGCCCCATTTCAGTATTCCTACACGTTGGCTTATCAACAGCTCCCTCATCATTCCTCTAAGTGGATGTGTGTGGTTCTACTCCTTAAGATGACCTTTCTTCTGTAAGTCTTTATGTATGCTGCTTAATGTACTTGGAAGAAACAAATAGGAAAATGATATGATTAAATACAAAACACAAAAGTATGAAACTATAAGAAAAAACACATAGGAGAAAAATCTTTACAAACTAAGCCTAGCCAAAGAGTTCTTAGAGTTTCTATAAAAAGTAAGTTGAAAAATTAAACTCAATCAAAATGGTAAAACTTTTCTTTGTGGAAAGCCTTATTAAGAGGATGAAAAGACAAGTCGCAGAGTGGGAGAAAATATTTGCAAAACACGTATCTTACCAATGGCTAATATCTAGAATATAAAAAGAACTCCCCAAAGTTAACATTAAAAACAAACACTTGACTACAAGTCAAATCAGTGAAGTGTAGAACATGGATGTTTTGGCACAATAATCAAGTACATGAGGTGAAAGCTATGGGGATTAGTTTAATGTAACCACGTCAGATTGTAAAAAAAAAAAAAAAATCAAAATCAGCACATTGTACTCCACATATGCATGAATGTATTCATGAACTATGTGTATTTGACTTAATAAAATAAAATAAAATAAACCAAACACTTAAACAATCGAATTTAAAAAGTTTCCAGAGACATGTACAAATACTTCACCATGATAGCTTACAGATGGCAAATGAAGTCCAAGAAATGATGTTTAAAATCATTATCCACCAGGAAAAATGCAAATTAAAACCACGTTGAGATTAGGTACTAATTACAATGGGCAAAATAGAAATTGGTACTAACACCAATGCTAGCAAAAAAAAAAAAAAAAAAAAAAGTCGAGAAACTGAATCACTCCTGGTTGTTGGTGAGTGTGGGTGCAGCTGACTGTGACACAGGCTTGTACTTCTATGCAAGACAAAGTATGTGACTATTATACTACAGCACTTGTACCCTTGGGGATTTATCCCAGGAACATAACATTTATGTTCACAAAATGACCTGTACATAGAAGTTTTATTCGTCATAGTGCAAAAAATGGAAATAGCCCCAGATATCCTTCAATGGGTGAAAAGCCAAACAAACTGTATTATATCCACACCATGAGAAGGCTCAGCACTTATATGGCAATATAAACAACGTGGGTGAATCTGCAGAGATTTACATTGAGGAAAAACATTAATCCCCAATGGTTACATACTTTATGATTCCACTTCTACAACACTGATAAATGCTGTGTCTTGAAATGACAAAATTATCAAAATGGACAACAAATTGTTGGCTGTCAGGGGTAAAGGCTGGGTGGAGGGTAGGAAATGGAAGAGACCTCAGTTCACCGTGCTCGAGTTTACTGTGCTTCACAGACGTGCACCTTTTACAAATCGAACCTGCCTGGGCATCATCCCTACAACAGCATGTGCTCCCTTTGTGTCTCTCTGTCATATGTCAGGAGTTCTTACAATATTGTAAGCTTTTTCATTAACTTTATACCTATTGTAGTGATCTTTGACCAGTGATCTTCTCTGCTACTTTTGTCATTATTTGGGGGCACCACAAACCTCGTCTGTATAGGATGGTGAACTTCCCTGATAAATTTTGTGAGTTTTCTGTGCTGTTCCCCGTCTCTTTTCCTCTCTTCAGGCCTCTCTATTCTCTGAGAAACAGCTGTATTGAAACTAGGCCAATGATTATAATAACCCTATAAAGGTTTCTAAGTCTTCAGGTGAAAGACTCATCTCTCACTTTAAATCAAAAGCTAGAAATGATTGAATTTAGTGATTTAGTGAGGAAGGCATGTCAAAAGCTGAGATAGGCTTCTTGCACCAAATAGCACAGAAAAAGTTCTTGAAAGAAATTAAAAGTGCTACTCCAGTAATCACCAGAATGATGAGGAAGCAAAAAACAGCCTTATAGCTGCTGTGGAGAAAGTGTGACTGGTCTGGATAGAAGAACAAACCAGCCTCAACAGTCCCTGAAGCCAAAGCCTGATAATACAGAGACCCTGACTCTTTTCAATTCTGCATAAACTGAGAGGAGTAAGGAAGCTGTAGAAGGAAAGTCTGAAGCCAGCAGACTGGTTTATGAGGGTTAAGGAAAGAAACCATCTTTCTAATAGAGAAGGCCGAGGCCAAGCTGCAGGTGCTGATGTAGAAGACGCAGCAAATTATCTAGAAGGTTTGGCTGAGATCACTGATGGAGGTAGCTTCACCACACATCATAGTTTCAATGTAAATGAAATAGTCTTCTACTCCAAGAAGAGATGAAGTCAATGACTGGCTTCAAATATTAAAAGGAAAGGTGAATTCTTTGTTAGGGATTAAGAGACTAGTGATTTTAAGTTGAAGCCAGTGCTCATTGATGAAGGAGTTTTGGTGCCAGGAATGAAGAGGTTTGACCCAGAGTCTGTGTGAGGGGACAGAGAAGCTCTCAGGGAGCCTTCTCGAGCAACTCTGGGTCTGTGTTTATTATCATAAAGCAGGAAAAAGTAGTTAAATATACTTTTCAGACATCAGCACTAAAAGGGGGGATGTGGAAAATGTCAGACAGAATGTCTCCTACTTGTTTTTGCAAAACTGCAGGACCTTTGCCTCCAGTGTTGAGAGGCCTTTGGAATGTAGAGAATCTTTACCATAACCTTTGGCCTGGTATTGCCACACGTCACATATACCTTCTCTCTTAGAGGCCAGTTTTCTGATCTCTGCTTGTAGACAACTCCCATGTCATTTTCATGACTGTTTAGGTCTCTCAAGCAGAAAGAGAGCCTATGATAAAGATCAGGGCACAATTTTCCCTATGTACTGATCATTACAAAAATCCTAGCACTCTTAAGATTTAGGCTATTTTGTCTGCATTCTAGAAATGGAAAAACAAAGCCTGAATGACAGCACGAATGTTTACAGCATGATTTATTGAACATTTTTAGCCCATTGCTGAGAACTACTGTTTAGAAAAAAAGACTCGTTTCAGAATACAGTTGCTCATTTGCATTGCACCCACTCACACAGAGATCTGAGGTTGTACAAAAAGTTTAATATTTTCATGCCTGTTAACACAATACCCGTTCTCTAGCCTATGGATCAAGGACTAATTTTGACTTTCAAATCTTATTGGTTAGGAAACTCATGTTGTAAGTCTATACTGAGTCCTGTGAAGGATCTGGGCAAGGTAAATTGAAAGTATTCTGGAAAGAATTTACCATTGTATATTCCATTAAGAACCCTGGTCATCCATGGGAAGAGATCAAAGTAGTAAAATCAACCCTTCAGGAGAAGTTGATTCCAAACTCCACGGATGGCTTCATGACTTCAGTGGAGGAAGTCACTGAAAATGTGGTAGAAATAGCAGGAGAACTAGAATTAGAAGTAGAGCTTGAAGACAGGATGGAATTGCTGTATCCCCTGATAAAACGTGAATACCTGAGGAGTGGCTGCTTGCTGCTGACCATAGAAAGTGATTTTTTGAGATGGAATCTACTACCAGTGAAGCTGCCGTGACCATTTTAAAACAAAAACAAAGAATTTAGAAACAATATGACAAACCTAGTTGATAAAAGTAGCAGTAGCATCTGACAGTACTGACTCTGATTTTTAAAGAAGTTCTGTGGATAAAATGTTATCAAACAGAGAAATCTTTTGTGAAAGGAAGAGTTGATTAATGCAGCAAATATCATTGTTGTTTTATTTTCAGAAATTGTCGCAGCCTCCCTAATCTTCAGCAACTACTACCTTGATCAGTCAGCAGGCCTCCACATCATGGCAAGACTCCACCAGCAACAGATTTCAACTTGCTGAAGGCCCAGATAATCATTTATAATTTTTAGCAATAAAATATTTTAATTAAGATGGATATTTTTAAATAAATAATGCCACTGTGCACTTAGACTACAGCATAGTATAAACATAACTTTCATATATGCGCTGGGAAACCAGTCTGTGTGACTTGCTCTGTTTTGATAGTTGTTTTCTTGCAGGGCTTTGGAAGTGAACTCACAGTATTTCTGAGGTATGGGGGATCTCATGCTGATGGAAATTTTGTAAATCTTGTATGTGGTTGTGCATACACAGACCTGTACATGTGGCAAAATTATATAGAGCTAAATAAACACACAAGCCAACACATGCAGGTACTACTTTGGAAACGTGAGTAAGATCAGTGGAGTAAACACATGTCAAAACCCTGCGATATTGTACTGCAGTTTGAAAGATGTTTCCATCGGTGGAAAATGGATAAGTGATACATGAGATATGCCTGTATTATTTTTTACAATTGAATATGAATCTGCAGTGATCTCAAAATTCTTTTAAATTTAATTTAAACAAAAGGAAGGAATAACCATGCACTGAATATTTTATGGTGCCTTTATTTTTGCTACCTTCCCACTTTTCTGTTTAGTACTTCTACCTTTGGAAGGATGATTTAACACAGTTTCATGTTTTAGAGAGAGGTGGGACCTTTTCATCCAGTAACTGTAAAGGAGATGAAGGGACACCAGCTTCCTGCCTTTCTTCAACCCACAGGCATTTGCAGTCTGAATGCCGACACAGCACAGTGAGTTGTTTCCTGGGACTAACTGAACCTCTCAAAGTACACTGGAGCCCTGAAAACATGGCAGTGTGGATCACCTCTCATTCCCAGGGGAAAAACTCGGCTCGTTATCTGTAGGCTTAGGAAAAAAAGATCATCTATAAGAAAAAAGAAATCTAGTGAAGAGAGTAAATAAACATCAAGGAAACCACAAATTCTATTGGAATTAATTAAAATCTTGGATTAAAAATTCTTGTTTACAAATGGGGGAAAGAGCAATATTAAGTCTTCGATGCCTAAAAGTTGAGAATGGCTAACATTTAGTATGAGTGGCAATGACATTAAGAAATGATGCTAGGACTAAACTGGGGCTTCTTTGTCCAGGTCATGCTATAGAATCAGCACTTCATGGCAGAGACAGGGAGAGCCCTACAGAATTGTAAACAGAGGCAAGAAATGAGAATACTTGCCTTTCAGAACCACCTTGCTTTCTGTCAGGTATTCCTCATCACTTAAAAATTGTGTGCTTTCTTCAATAAGCAGATTTTTCATAGTGGTCTGAAAAATAGCATGTGATGATACTTCATTAGGTAAAATAACTAGTGAAGGAGTTTCTTTGAATAGATTCCAACGGCTCTGCTGTATTCGTTTTGAAAAGGTTTCCATGATACACTGCTAGGTGAAAAAAAAAGTTACTGAGTTATAGTTGTAGTATGATCTAATTCTTCATAAAAATTAATATTATATACTAACATATTTATAAAGGCAGAGGGAAATCATGGAAAACCAGAAAAATTATGAGCAGGGATTCTATCAGGAGATTCGAAATCAAGCAGAGACTGAAGATAGTAGCAGAGTCACATGCATCATTTTTGAGTACTTCAGTGCGTAAGTTCTACCTCGTAGTTCAAATAATAAAAACACATGAACTGGGTGAAACAAATACAAGTGTCCCAGGGCAGCACTGTCCAAGGGAAAGGTATTGAAAGTTGTAATACAAGTACAAGTCACATTTTTTTTTTTTTTTCATTTTCTGGGTAGCCACATTGAGAAAGTAAAAACAAACATAAAACTCATGTAATTAGTATATTTTAACTCAATACACCCAAAATAGCATCATTTCAATGTGTAACCAACATAAAGCATTAATGGGCTAATTTCTTTCATTTTCACACTAAATCTTGGAAACCTGGGCTGTGTTTTACAGCACATCTTTACTCTGTGCACACAGTAGCCACCTAACTAGATGGCTTTGGAGGATACTGGTGGTTTTGCTGCTGGTGAATTTCACTTACAGAGAAGTAAGTTTGATCACTGTTTGATACCTCACTGATGGCATGGCTGGTCCTGCGGTTTAAATTTTAGTTCAGCTCAACGTGGTCCAGCTCTATTATTTTTCAATGGGGAAGGTTTAATACCATTTACTACATTAGCAGCATACATTTGGAACCATCACAAAATCTACACTTGCTGTGGAAACCAACAGTGTCTTTTCCAAAAACAGTGAGAAACCAGCTATGAAAATAATCTGCTGACACACTCTACGGGGAAACAAAACACAACATAATATTAATACTAGATTTTAACCACAGAAAGATTGGACAACTGTAACTATCCTTCTGCTTCAGGAGAGGGCCAAGCAGACAAAATTTTCCCTAAATAAAAATTCAGTAGTCAAGGCCTCTATGACATGATTTCTCATTCAAATAATCTAGATGAAGAGTTATTTGTTCAAGCTCCAAGTTAGCTACCAACCAGCCAGGTAAACTGGGATAATTTTCAGAAATCTGTTGAGCTTTCAGTTTCCTCAGTTATCTATAGTGAACTCATTGAACAATTCTAAAATTTAAATAAAATAAGTCATTGACTGCATTATATAAATAAAATGCATTATAATACTTTGTAAAATCATTAGGATGACATTTTAAAGTTGAATCTAAGGAAATCACTAGAGATATTAAATTTTAAATCCTGTAGTTACTGATAGGTCTGAATTTTGGAGAATATAAGAAAAGAAAAAAAAATAGGATAAAGCTAAGCTGAAGGACTAATTTTCAGAATGGTAATATATATTATAAATTTGAGTCATTGTAAATATATTTACAGAAGCACAGTGGATGGTTTTTGCTAGGCTGAATTTTAAGGGCACAGCGTGGAAGGCAGGTGTCCAGACTACAGAAGATGGCTATAAGGTCAATGCGTAAGAACGGAAAGATCTGAGCACTTTATGGCTGCTCTGCTCTGCAGAGCCTGGCACTGGACATTGACTCAGCTAAATCCTAGGATTGTTAAGGATTATTGAATGTTAGAGATACATATGTAGATATACCATTGTTACCGAGTTTCCACCCCTACTTGCTGGACAGTTGGTTTTGTTTTGAGAATAGCCTGATAAATTTACTACCCTTGACTTTTTGTCAGTTTGTTTGCTCTCTAGAGCATGTCAGGGCAAGAAAGTGTGTTTTTGCATTTTTTGCCCTATTTTAATGGTCCACCAGTAAATAAAATATTGAATTTAAGAAAATTTGTTATATACAAATGTTCAACTTATGAAAACAGATGTGTTTTGGGTAGAAATAGCACTTTGAAAAATTACTCATCTTACAAATACCTTTCTTTTTTACCCTACTGAAGTTAGTATAGATTAATTTACACAGAAATTTTAAGGAAAACATTTACCACACATAGTGCATCTTCATATCATAGTTTCTTGTCAACAGGACTTCCCAAATATACTTGTAATAAATGAAGTATTGTGAATTTTACCTCTTGTCTATTGAAGTTAAACTGAATTTTCAAGATGCTCCTCCTCTCAATTCAGCCAAAAAATTAAAACAAAAAAAGGAAAAAAATAGATTTTAAGAAGGCATAAAAACCAAGAAACATTATTTGTGTATGATGAAGGTGATTCCAAACCTCTCTTTAGTATTTTCTAGAAATTTCTGTGGATAGAAATATGGCTAGAAATGGAAAGAAACTCCAAATTATTTAAAGACCTTAAAAAAAAATTATCCCTTAGCTTGCAATCTTGCTGTTGTTTTATGTTTTCTTATTATATCCTTTACTGTTCATCTTCATCAAGGCTACATAGTATCACTACTTATTTAGAGTAATATTCAAGTCTAGTATGGACCATATCCAATATTTTGTTCATACTCATAAATACATTTGTCATACCAATTTCAAATTCCCTCTGCTTCTTCAAACATCTGAGGGTTGCTAGAATTATCATTTCCAGGACCCCCCAAAAGAGGGTATT
Organism: Otolemur garnettii; assembly: GCF_000181295.1. Classification (NCBI taxonomy): domain Eukaryota; kingdom Metazoa; phylum Chordata; class Mammalia; order Primates; family Galagidae; genus Otolemur; species Otolemur garnettii. Next base: position 1,048,234 of record NW_003852549.1, read on the forward strand.
GCCTGTTTCAAATAAATCCCTTTAATGTCACTGTGTTCCCATAGAATGTCAGCACTGTAACCCCAAAATGAATAAGCTGCTGGGGAAAAAAGGTTTCGTTGTTTTAATTGTTGTTGGTGTTTTTTTAAGGAATAGAGGGAATTTGAAATTGAATCTAGTAAAGTAAATAAAATGGCGATGTATAGGGTCATTACTTTGGGAAAAAATAACACACAATGCACAGAACAGACAAAACATATCAAACAGACAAAAAATATCAACAGACAAAAAATATACAAAAATATCCCAAATATTAATAATAGGCCTATACTTCCTCCACTACTATGTGTCTGACTAAGAAAAACTGGGCATTTCAGCAACCCCAGGGTTTAGTCTGAGTCCTTATATACTTGAGATAAAGGTGTTCTTGAAGCATTAAGTACATTCATTAGGCTTGTGTTTCTCCAAACCTACACAGGCAGGTTATCCTAAATTCCCAGGACAAAACAAGATTTAGGGGTGAGCATAGTCTCAGTGCCTCTTGCTTTCCTGGTAACTAAAATTTAATATTTCAAGTTGAATTCTGAGCCCTCATACTGAATATATTTTTAAATCTACTAATGTCTATGATATACATTTAGTTAAAAATACAGTAGACCCTCCATAGCGGACCCACCTCCCTACATTGACCCCCTCCTTAAGTTGACCTAATTTTCACAAACTGGACATATACCACATGCCTAGTTCCTTATGGTGACCCCCTCCGTATGTTGACCAGTACCTTCCCTTGGGTGGTCAACTCAAAGAGGTTCTACCACATAGTATATTTTTGAAATTTTGCACATTTCTCTTGCTTTACAAAAAGAGACACTTAGGGAGCTTACCAGAACTCAAGCTCTCTCAAAGGGTAGGATTTCTGAAGTGGCCAACAGCCCAATCCATGCACATTCCTTTGCCTCCTCTGTTTATGTTCTGAAAGGGATCCAGTGCAGTGGTCAAAGGCATGGCCCTCAAGCACAGAGCACAGCTCCATTACCAACTGCATTACCTTAACCAGATACATGCTCATCTCAATTTCCTCATCTGTAAAATGGGGCTAAGGACAGCAGATACTTCACAAATTTGTTGGAGAAGTGCCTTTATGTGATAACATGGATGGAGCAAGAAGAGTGGCTGGCATTGCTGTTGCTATTACTCTGTGATGTGTGGGAATCAGAAACTGAGGTTTATAACATTATTCTGGTTTTAGGGCAATGCAAATCCACATATAATTTCTCTATTCCACAGAGGTAACTTCTGAAGTAAATGAACTTAGCATTTTTCTATTCATTTGAACTAAATGCTCATGGCATGAGGTGACCATGTTCCATGGTGGTTTAAATAGACACAAGTAATATAACTTAAACTTTAATAAGTTTCCAGTACTTTTTATTTTTTTAACAGCAGTTGTAAACACTTTCCTTTTAATAGTTTGGTGAGTGATTATATATAAGCTAAATTACCTTGCAAGCAATAGAAGAAAGAATTAAGAATATTGTCTCTATAGGGGAAAGTATCTATCTCTACCTACTAAAAAAATTAATAATAATGTTTGAATGATTGTAATTTTCAAGAAATGTATACCAGTCACTGATGAAAAGAAGAGGAAATTATTAGGTCTTTATATGTCTTTTGAGTTGACAACAATATTGTGCTGATTGAAAATATTGGAATTGAACTTTGCTTAGATCTAGGTTGTTAGAATGAATTCAGTTCCATCTGGGTATTATTGAGTATGCAATCATCGTACTTGTTTAAGGTGCTTAAATTATTATAATTTATTGTTATTCTTTTCTGTATCTGAGAACTAGGCCACAGTTTTTTAAAATTTGGTTATTTATAAAGACTCATTTATACTGATAAGCAGCTGAACCTGGTAAATAGATAATTTATTTTTTTAGAAAAATTGGAGATACATGTTCTTCTGACAAAATGTCATTAAAATCAGTAATCATCATAATTTATTAAGAGAAACAATTTCTTTTACTTACTGAAACAGTGGGACAACCCAAACGTCTACAAAGTACACCCGACTGTCATCTGAAAGGTGGGTTTGATTATGACTCCACGAGAAGAAGGCTTGCTTGCTTTAGTTGTGTTCTGTAATTATTTACATGTTCTTCAGAAATAATCTGGTAATTTCGTGTCTTACAGTCAAGCTGTAGAACTGGATGAAAAGGCCTGGTGAATAACCATCTCTAGAGACCCTAAAAAATAGGAAAAGCTCTACTATTTCAGCTACATTGCTTTTTGCATATAAAAATATCTATTACAGGAATCAACTACCACATGTAATAAATTGCATTGGTTTTAATTGAAAAAGATAGCTAAAAATTTTCTGTGGGTTATTGCAACAGTACAAGAATACAATGTGCGTTCATTGGTTAACAAAAACAATTGTAAAACAAATTTGACAGCAAAAGCAGGCTACAAAACACCAGGTTTCCAACCGCCTTTGCCTAATTTCAACGTTGTACAGGTGAATACGCCACAGGTGATAAATGCTATAAACTGTACGTTAGCGTTTGCTAATTTAATTTTAAACGTTTTCCCCTAACCCGGAGCACAATGGGAAATACAGACGTGTGTGGTAAACGCTTCCTCCTTCAAGTGTCACAACCTGGTTGTCACATAATCGTCGTGGGTGACTGTGTCCGGGAGGCTCCGGTCGTAGTCCGTGCTGGAGTCCTCCTCCTTGGTGCGCTGCTCCTTCGGAATGATGGGCACAGTGTCCTCCACCACCACCTTCTCCGAGTCAAAGGAGCGCGCGCCCCGGCCCCCCGGCGCGTCCGTGGCCCGCTCGCGGCGGTTGACCAGCACGCACTGCTCCCCGAGGCCCGGGAGGCTCGGGCCGCCCCGGGACGCCAGCGCGCGGGGCTCCAGGGGGATGCTCCTCTCCGGGGGTCCTGCCGCCTGCCGACGAGCAACTTCTTCTGAAACAGAGAAGATCTGGTTTGCGTTTTGCTCAGCAGCACTTTGTTTTGACCGTCTGTGAAATAATCCGAAGTTTTTGATGTCGGTCACAAAGTTGACTTTTCTCTGCCTTTCCCTGGGCGGCTCCTGCGCCACCAGGGCGGCGCCGTTGCTTATGTTGTGTCTCTCGGAGGCAATCGCTGCTGATCTCGGGTGGATCAGAGTGGTCAAATCGAAAAGGCTGAAATTCTTTTTCTTGTCCTTGCTAGGCCCCTCGTCATCGCTCCTGCTGTTGGGGTCTGCGGAGCTGCAGGGCTCCTCCATGGCCGGGATTGCAGAGAGCTTGCTTCCTCTCAGCAGTCCCAGAACTTCAAAGCGGAAACTAGAAATGTCTTGCTTTAGTTCCTAAATGAAATTTGAAATGACAAATTAGGTACTGACTTAAACTAATAGACGTTAGAGGACATCATTTTCTCATTTCACATGGGGGTTAGAATTCTACTCCTCTGGGATTCTACGTAGAATTCCCAGTTTTCTCACTGACGCTTGGTGTTACTTTGATGTCTGTTAATTTCCCTACTGGAATTTTACAGCAACAAGGACATTTCCTAATGTTAATGTAAAAAGAAACAGGAAGAGTTATCTTTGCCACCGGTGTATAGTTGAGTCTATTGGGTTTCTTTGGGAACATAGTTTTAAGTACTTGCTGTAAGTATTCATCTCAGTCAACTCATCTCATTCTTCTCTGGAATGTATTTTGTAAGATTCTTTTGTTCAAAGGGATATCTAAAACAAAATACTTCAAGTAGAGTCTACCTAAGAGTTGTCAGTGACTTTCGATTTCAATTTTAATTACTATTCAATTTATGTTCAATAAAGGTGACCATTACCCCAACATCTGGGTCAGCCTCTGCATCCTACGACTTGGTTTAGGTTAGACATTTCCAGGTTCACCATTCTCCTTGTTTTGTTGGGTAACTGAATCCCCACTCTTACCTGATGGGGGACCTGGTGGCCTCCTGACTGCAATGTATTTGTCTCCCAAATGCATCATTTAACTTCAAAAATTAAATTTTGTGGCTGCAAAGAGTATCTTAGCTCCCAATTTTTAATTTGTCCTTTTAGTTTTGTAATTTATTTGTCTTCTTACCTAATTGAGCTCTACTTGATTCTTTTGCTCAAACTTGCTGCTTTTTATATGTATTAAAGGCCTCCTATAAATTTTTAAAGAAAATGTATGGGGGGTTTTTTGCCCATAAAATCTTAATGATTTAAATCACTCTTTCAAAATCTCTAAATACTCATGCTAAATACCAAAAGCATTTTAAACACTTGATGCAAGCATATTGTATTTCATTGTACCTATTTCCTCCTACAGAATTTAAAAAAATCTCAAGGAAAAAGTTCCTAAGTATGAGTTACAATTAAACTAAAACCTTTAATTCCCTGCTACCAAAGTGTAGGAGAATACACAGATGATTTTTGTTAGCATGATAGGTACTAAAAATCTTCGATTTAGAAATTAAGCTGAAAGTTCCAAAATTAAAGCTTGCTCCGTATTGTGTTCCTGGGATCAGTGAGTCAGAAGGCCATGAGGCACCAGGATTTTCTCTGTGTGTTTGAAAATGATTTTGAGAAGAAATTTCAACACTTGCTATTTCTCGTTTGTTTTTATAATTTGATAAGTTTAAATTTTAAAATTACGAGGTGCAGGCTTCTTAGAACACTTGGCTGAGCTTCTATTGCTGATTTTTATTTAACATTAACTAGTGTTATTTTTGCAAACATCTCAAATTTCTATTAAGGATAACCCTACAAGTAAAATGTTCAAGCGGAAATACGGCACATTAAGAGTCAGAAATGCACAAGATAATCCATTTCTGACTTTTAGTGTGCTGTATCTGGTTCCACATTCTGCAGAATCTGCTTGTCATTGTGATGGTGATGAAAAAAGTTACCTTAAAGTTCTCCTCAGTCAGGCCCTCTTCAGTTTTAGCATCTCTAATCATTGCAGCAACATAGCGCTTCACCAGGTTCCTCATAACTTCCTGGGGTATTTTAGAACAGAGTATTGATATTTAATGCATAAACACAACTTCTCTGCTGAGTCAGTCAGTTTTGAAGGGGGTCTTTATTTTATTTTAATGTAAATATAAAGATATAATAGATGGAAAACTTACTTGATATTGGTGATGTCTCCGCAAATTATCAGCAGCTCGCCTCTGAAAAGCAAGGGACATTTCCTTTTTGGTTACATTGCTATGTTGTCATTGTGAAAAAATTTTTAAATTAAGAATGTTTTTATTTTCATTTCCCCAAAGTGAGAGTTTTACTAGGCGAGGAATAATGGCTATAGAGTGCTTCACGTGAATCAAAAGAAAGAGAAAACACAGAACAAGGTGTAACTATACAATCTATGTGATATTTAAAACACAGGATAAATTAACAATGATGGACATGTTCTCATACAGGATAGACAGTGATGGAGAATTAATCATAGTTGATACGCACCCCAAATCACTTGAACTGATGCTAAGACATATCAAATATAAGATATATTAAGCAAAAATTAAGTCTTCATAATATCAACATAGCAACAGAAACCCGATTTGAACTCTTCAACATTAATTTCAATCACACATGCAGTGGGACGGGATTCTGGTTCTAGTTAGATGGCTGGATTGAACAAAATAAACAAGTAAATGAATAAGTAAAGGATTCTGTTCAAACATAGCGTTTATTAACTTACCACTTTTTAAAAAAATAAATGTGAGTCCCAGTTCACATTTTGAAGAGACCAGATGGTTTGGGAGCAGAGGTAGAGCTAGCGCAGAGCAGTGATTTTGGAGTATAGAATGGAGAGAGAAGTTGTTTAACCATCTAAAGAAAGTCCATCATGAATTGAGTTAAGTAATAAGTGACCCAAAAATTATATAGTTGCAGATTTCATGAGTATTCTAAAAATATTAGCAAAAAGTACATATCCTAATTTATTCATGTTGAATAAACATCAATCATTATTGATTGGTAAAAAAGAAAATTGGCCAAAATAATCTAACATAAAGAATATGTCTATGATAAAGAAGTTAATTTGGTAAATTTTAAGAAAGAAAAAGGGATAACATATCTTTGGTTTAAGTAAGCTTTTGCTCTTGTTCCTTAATAAATATTGATCATAGGCTGATAAAATAGAATTTTGAAGAGGTTTGTAACATATTTTTAAAAATTTGAAAGCAACTTTTTTTTTTCACTTCAGAGAATTAGGAACATTCTGTTTCCACTGGCCGTAGAATGAATTCATGATCAGTAGTGACTTGTAGGAACAGATGAAATTGATAATTCTAAATACTATTCACTTTTGCATAAGAAATAAATTTTAAGAAAAAAATTTCAATATGGTTGAGGATTAATTTTAAAAACTAGGAAATTTGAAACAATACAAAATGAAAGTATCTTGAAAAAAGTATAGCTGGGAAATTTTGTGATTGGGCCACCAGATGGAGATGTCTGACTCCTTTTGAGACACAGTTCAGCTGAAATCCAAGTCTGAAAGTGCCGTGAGAGGAAAAAAAAAATCCTCAGATTTCCTTAAATTTACTAAAACTAAACAAAAACACTAAATTAAGCTATACACCAATTTAAGTATTATATAAGAATATGTTTTCTGTGATTTAAGTAGATAGAAACTCTTAATTTTATATAAAACAATTTAGTCTACTTATTTGTTATTATTTTGGGGTGCTGTGGAATTTCACTATTCTATTTTAGAATCTTTCTAAAATTTAATAAAAATTTTTCTAGCAGAGAACAGTTAAAAGTCCCAATTTAGTTTCTTTAACACAAAACTAAGAACAACAGAACCAGAATACCATGAGTAATGAGAAAAAGTTATCAGGATACATTTTAGTATTATAATGAGTGTAAACTGTTTTGCGTCACTAGAACCTTACTCATACTCAAAGTTCAAAATTTTAATACAAATATAAAAAAAGTCAAAGACCACATTTTGAATAATAATTCTGCTATGATTACTTTTAGGAGTTAGTTTCCATACCCAGGTTTAAGGCTAAGTTGTCTTGCCAGCTGATTACTTTCCACATCTACATGGTAATACTACAAAACTAATTTTAGTCTTGTGAAATTATACCAGGCAACTGAACTTTAAAATCCCATCTATGAAAATAGGAATGGATGAAGTTAACCATCTTCCGAATATCAAGCCCCAAAATGAATGCAATGTGTCCAACCAAACAGTTCTGTAGCTCATCTGTCCCTTGTCTATTTAATCTTGTGGCTTCTCTGGTGAAGCAGAGATTAAATAGGTTCTCGTTTCAGTGGCCATTACATTATTCTTGCCTGTTTATATTTTCTGACTTTCTGGGAAGTGGTACATTACAACATTGAGAACATGGACCTAAAAATCACACCCAGGTTCGATAAGAAATTCGCTAATCCTGGTTAGAGAGTTTATCTCTGATGCCTTCCCTCTTCCTCAATTTTTAGTTTTCCAGGTGAAGATAAAATCACAGAATATTTTTGAAGATTAAGTAAGAGCATCTGTTGCAAACCATTGTCAGCTCTTGTACTCTTTCCACTTTTTTCCCTTTTGATAAAAGATTTAATACAATTTTTAAAATACTTGTATATAGTCTGGCACATATTATGATGACCTCTAAGAAACAAAAAAGAATGTGCCTAGATGGAGTCGTGTCTCTTGGCATGATATTCACGGCATTCATGCTGTGCACAGAGCATTTCCTTTACTAAGTAGTTGAACGTCTTTACACTTGGCAGTAGAGAACTTTAGAGGCAGGAAATTGGCAGGTAAGTAATAGAGTGAGGGGCTGGTTCTGGTAAATCTGGACAGATGTGACACAAACTCTATAGGCAGTCATCTTGTATGGAAACTTAAAAGTTTTTTTATGAAGATTTCTGCATGACATTAAATTTTTGCTATGACCTTGAGTTCTCCTTTGAGAGATTCTATACCATGGATCTTAGCCTATAGGGCCAATTTAACATAATTTTATTGTTAACAGTAAATTTTAAGGTGGCTACATGTACGTGGCAGTGAGTTGTAGGAAATCAGACATGAGTAAGATGCTTTTGCCTTTACGCTACTTAGTTTCCCAGGTAAAATGCCAATGACGTGAAAGCCCACAGTGAAGGTGAAGCACTGTGGAAACCTGGCTCGGGCTGTTAGAGTGTTTTTGATGTACGAGAGGAAGCAGTGATCTTGTGCTGGGGAAAGAATCCATTACAGCGTTCATCTGGGGAGCGAGCTAGTAGATTGGCCAGGAAGGAATTATGGGATTTTGACAGGTAGAGATGCACAGGGCTTCTGGAAGATTGGATTAGGGTGACCACATATGCTAGGGCTAGAAAGTGAGTGACGTGAGGACTTCCTGTATACAGCTGCAATGTCTCTGCCACTGGGGAAACATGGACTAGGTGGTTCTTTATGTGGAATCCCAGATGGCACCATGAATTCAGTGTTTATCAGGCACCTGGGGTTTTGACTAGTTGAGTGACAAGTGATGAAAGTTTAATTTCTGCAGTAGTCACCTGTCAACAGTCAGGAGGGAGAAGCACGTTTTCTAGCCTCTGGTAGTGGCTGTCCATCCCTCTCTTCTCTGGCTTGCGGTTGTACATCTCGAATCTCTGCCTTCATCACCACATGGTGTTCCTCTTGTGTCTCTGTGTCTTCACATGGCCACGTTTATATACGGACCCTAGTCCAGCACGACCTCATCATAACTGCTTTCCCTTCATTTCCCTGAAATGACCTTTTTTCCCAAACAAGGACTTAGGTCTATCTTTTATAGGAGTGAGCACAAAATTTTCCCTATAATGTATGTACTGTTCACCTTAAGGATAAGAATAATTTCTGGAGATTAGCGACACCATTAGATATTATATAATGGAACCACCATCAGTGACATCTAGGATGTTTGTAATCTTTCTTTTGGGATCAGCTGAGCTTCAGAGGGATTCATTATCATAAGAGAAGACATTGTGTGTTATAATTATCACTGAAAATGACCAGTAATGTGTCAAGGAGAACTGACCAGTCTGCATTATAAAAGTAATATAATAAAGGCCATTTCATTAAAAAGTTTTTGGGTGGATAATGGACATTTTGTTTTCTTTCAAGCCATTCACATGTTGACAAAAATAATCTGCAATGACTACATGTTCACTACTTGCATTAAAAGTAATAATTTAGGCAGAATTATTGCAGTGGTGACCTACATTAGGATTAAAAAACTTCTCAGTGAATGAGCTCACATTGACAATGTTCCTAGGAAATTTCTGGAGCTGCATTTTGCAGTTATTTTTTGAAAAAATTAGATTGGTTGTCAGCTGAGTCTGGGACAGGAAAAATGCACCACATGATCAATCAAGGACCTTCCTTTTTTAACTGGATGTCAAGGAAAAATATTTTGAAAAATAAAGTGCACTTTAAATTGGCCCTTTTCTTTGTAAATTTTATCAGCAGTCAAGAGACTGCATGGAAGGTTCCTCAGCAGAGCTGCGTTTAAGGCAGGAGCGAAGAGCAAACCTGTGTGCCACGTTAACACGGCTCAGAGTTCCCAGGTTCCTCCTGATTTGTTAGGATAACACACTGGCAGTATTTAGATCACAGAACTAATGATAAAGGAAAAGACAACTAGTGAGGAAGCTCTGGTGCTGCAAGGAAACTCCAGGATTGCAATGCAAGTGTCAGGTCCCTTTAGAGCAAGGAGGGTTTTGTGACTGCAAGAAAGAAGGCTCTGGGGAGTCGGCTGTCAGCTCCTCGCTCTGTAGCTGCAATTCTCTCCACGGCTGCTGTGTGGAACGTCAGGCTCACTTCATGTAGCTGGTTCCCGGCCACTTCCACTCTGGTCTTTGTCGATCACTGATTTTAAGCCCATAAATTATACTTTTTAGCCTTTGCTTTGCTCAGTGAATTCCTTAAGGGATGTAGCTTGCTGTGTTCTTCTCCTTTACAAAAAGTAAAAATGCAAGAGGCAGGTCCAGGATGTGATTCCTTTTCAAAAAATTAGAGTCTGGCTCCGTTACAAATGAATCTACATCTTGTATCCTACAAACACACTTTGTTTATCCTTACGCATGCCTCTACATATTGTTCTTTATTAACATACTTTCTAAACATAAAATTAAATGATGTGAAATGTCTGAACGTTGTATTGTCAAATCAAATACTCAGGACCTCACTCTTAAAATATAAACAATGTCAAACAATTAATTCCCATACCTCATGACCCTGGCAGCAAATAAATCTTAAAGCAATAATTTAAGGACCCAGAAACAGTCATGGATGAATACTATGTTAAGAAAAATAAAACTCTCAAGACACTGCCCCCCTCAACTCTTTACACAAAAGGGAAGGTTGACCCTGGAAGCAGAGTCACCCAACACCCTGGTCCAAATGAATGGCTGTTACTAATATTAGGCGTCTGCCAGATCCCTAAGGAAAGGTACAAGGCCTTCAGCCTCTACAAAGCACTGTCCCCACAGATCATTTATACGGAAATTTCATGCTGGCCTCCCATAAACCAGAACATGCAAATGCAACTATGGGTGTGCAGGCTAAGCCTAGCTCCCCAAACTAAATTTTGTTTAGGCCTGGCACTCTGGGAGGCCAAGGTGGGAGGTTCCCTTGAGCTCATGAGTTTGAGATCAGCCCCAGCAAGAGCAAGACCCCATCTCTACAAAAAATAGAAAATATTTAGCTGGGCATTGTGGTGAATGCCTGTAGTCCTAGCTATTTAGGAGGCTGAGGCAGTAGGATTGCTTGGACCTAGGAGTTTGAGACATGCACTGAAAAAAATTTTGTTCAATTCCACACTAATAAATGTCTACTGCAAGTTTATCTTCCCAGATGCAAAACAGAGACAAGACAAGATCAAACATTCTTCCACCTTCTTGGAGACACCTGCATAATTGATGCTTCCTCATTTCACCTTTTCTATGTAAAAAGAGGATTTCCTGGGCCTCATGAAAATGTATAGGTGTCCTCAAACTACAGCCCGTGGGTCACATACAGCCCACCTAGGATATTTATCCAGCCTGCCGTGTGTTTTTGCCACTACTACCTGTCCTGCTTAGCAGCTGACTTGTCCTGGGGCCTGCAGTACAGTCCTCCAACAGTCTGAGGGACAACGAACTGGCCCCCTGTTTAAAAAGTTTGAGGACCTCTGATATAATACCTCACCCCTGCTTTGTTTCTGTAAGCCTTCCCTGTAAATAATTGAATTCCAAATTCCCCATTCAGAGAATCAGTTACGGATTTTTTAAAATTAAAATTAAAATTTTTAATATTTTTTTTTTAACCTCCCGGCACCTCCTCAAACTTTGGCTTAAAAAAAATCTCCATTGAGTATGACCTTTGACTCTGTCACTTATTTTGGGTTGTCAACTGATATGACTGTAGTTTAACTGAGAGTCATCAACATTAGGGAACAATACATTTTGACAAATAATCACTACAGATGAAATCTGAGTGGATTGTACCATGAGTATTCTTCCTTTATGATGATGGCTGATGCTGATTCATTTGGTTCCTAATTCATTTGCGTGACTTAACTGAGCAGACGTCTGTGTTCCTGGTCAGGCTCCAGGATTCCATCTGTAAGTGAGAGTTGCTTGATGCACGGTGACCCTGAGAGGGACCAGCTTATGTTCTCCTAACTATGTGCTTGAGAGAAAATAGAGAATAGAAACCCAAACTAAGGAAGTTAAAAAACTCATTTTTTATGAGTTTATTGAAAGACTTAGTTTTTTCTTGTTCAGCATATTGACCTCTAAAATGCAAGCATTTCATTTAGAAAGCAGGTCTGTGGCGTTAAAAACTGTTTTGTCTTAGCTCAATACTTTGGGTGAGTATTTTATTAGCATCATTTAATGTTAATTAAGTGAATCTGGACCTTTTGAGGAACAAGCATGAAGGCTGGTTTTGTTTCAGGAAACAGTGATTTGTTGAATAGGAATTTCTAATTAAAGTTACAAGTTAGAAATGTCTGTGAAGTAGAGATTCCTGAAGATAAAGTCTGAGAGCTAGGGCTTTAATTCTTAGAATATTTGTTGGTAGGGTGGCGCCTGTGGCTCGAAGGAGTAGGGCGCTGGCCCCATATGCCAGAGGTGGCAGGTTCAAACCTAACCCCTGCCAAAAACTGTAAAAAAAAAAAAAGAAAGAAAGAAAGAAAAAGAACATTTGCTGGTAAAGTGGGGTTAAGCAAACCATTTGGCAAGAAATAATATCAAACACCACAAGCTAGAACATGCTTCGTGTTGATTATTATGCTCTGAGTAGGCCGCCCCTTTGGTGGTGTTTGTATAATTGCCTAGAGACAAGCCATCTCTCAATAATGGGGTTGCTTCCTATCATAAATATTTTGCTCAATAATAAAGCATTTCTGCTTCATTTGTGCTTTCACCATAAAGCAGTCAAGTGAAAGATTAATTTACCTGGAACTCCCAATTACCCATTAAAAGAAGTCCAAAGTTACAAGGAAAAAAAAAGGCAAGCTAATGAGTTTTCAGGGATAGTTTTATCAGTATTATTGGGAAGCCATAAATAGCAAGATAAGATCACTAATACTGGGCTTCTCGGGAGGGGCCACGTAGCAACCCAGAGGAGCCCTGGGTTCCCAGGCTCTTCCTGGAACGTGAATAGAATGAGCACCTGGGTGACATTCAGGCAAAGGCCCAGTGACAAGGGCCAGTAAGTGAGCTACAAATGAGACAATTAGAGAAAATGCCTCCAAGAAATGAGTATCCTCCAGCTGAGCTTTAATTCTGTCCTTTGAAAATGTGGCATAAATTTAAGCAAGTTGGGAATAATAGCAGAAGGTTAACCGGCCCATTAAACAAAGGCTTTGGACACAGGAGGCTAAGAGGCAACAGAAAACAATGACAGGATCTGTGAAAGCTGTTGGAAAAATCAAAATGCACAACATGAAAGTTATTGTTACATATTTATCGGGGTTTTCAGGAAAACAAGAGCTGGCAATGGAAAGTTGATGGACTGGGAAACAGAAAGCCCAGGCTTGTCCCCAACTCTGTCCTAAGGGACCCTGAGACAGCAGGAAAAGTAAAGAAGTTTTCTTTCAAAGGAAATGATTGAGCTGAATGGTGTCTAAGGTCCCTGTGGAGTATGATGCTGTATTCTGAGCCATGCTTAAGTTTTACAAAGTGACTGTCCTTGGTGTTTTAATGTCATCTTTTAATTACCAGATCCATACCTGTGCACCCCCTTTGTGCATGTCTACTCAAGGAACTATTAGGAGGATTAGCCAAATAATTAAAAGTGAACTCAAATATTTTTGACATTATTTTCACATTTAACTATGCTATTACTATTATAAACATCATAGTTTCCTTTTGTCTTTTTATAAGCTAGAGCACATTTAGATAACACTGAGTTTGACCAGGGTGGTGCTCACCCAGCCTTTGTGAAAAAGAGGGACATGACTTGGAATATTCATTTAGCTTGGCAGGAATTCCCAAAGCATCAAAATATCCATTACCAACAGCTAGTAGAATTTACATGGCAAAGGAGAAAGGAATGGTTTGGGGTCATGATTAGTTTTAAATTTTCTTGTTGTGTGTCATCTTGAAGAAGACTCACATTTAGAGATACAGACATAAAAGAAATGTATGGGGTTTTTTTTAGACCAGTAAAATATAGAAAACAAAAGCTCTTTAACTTATGCCATTTGCTCTTTCCATCTGAAAGGTGTGACTTGCTACTTTCATACAAAAGCCCAAACGAGTCAAGAGCTCCGCTATGCACCTGGGCAAAGTCGGTCGCATATTACCCCAGCGAGTTGGCAGTGAGGGGAAGGTGGTTGGGAGGGACGGAAGTCAAATTTCTGGAATGCGTTTCTATTGTTTTTGTTGATGGTACAAATGGATCCTCGTAAAATATCAGAGTAGGGTCCTTTACCTTCTTTACAAGTCTCCTGACATTTTTTTTTTTTTGAGACAGAGTCTCATCATGTTACCCCAGGTAGAGTGCTGTGGTGTCACAGCTCACAGCAACCTCAAACTCTTGGGCATCAGCCTCCCGAGTAGCTGGGACTACAGACACATGCCACAACGCCTGGCTATTTTTTGGTTGCAGTTGTCACTGTTGTTTAGCAGGCCCTGGCCAGGATTGAAACTACCACCTTTGGTGTATGTGGCTGGCGCCCTACTCACTAAGCTATGGGCACCAATCTGTGTACTGACATCTTAAAAACCAAGATTCCCTGTGCTATTGCCTAAAATGAAAATATGAAAGACAAGTTTATATTGGCAAGTGAGCATATTTTTGGCCCAGAAACTCTTTTTAAACCAAAATACTTTTGTGAGAAGTAGCATATTAAGATAGTACTAACCATTAATATCTTATCAGAGATCAAGTTAAAAATTCTCATAAATTTAAGAATAAGATCTGGGGACAAAGAATGATCTAGAAGGAAGTTGTCCAGAGTTTCATTTCTTTGAAACCTTTCTGCTTCCTCAAGGAAAACATTAATTGTTTCTCACACTGTCCTCACATTGCACATGACTATGATGTTAAGTATGGTACGTGACACGTTCTAACTGGTGTATTTCCCGCATTACAATCGATGGACTGGAGGACGGAGACCACAGTGTCACACTTCCTTTGCTTCCCAGCTTCCCTTTTGCTTCCTGGCTAAGTTATTGGCAGGGAGAATACACACAACAGTTGCTTGTTAAACCTAAGTCATTACATTTATCCTACGACCATTTTTTTGTTAGGAAATTGAATTTAGCATCTTTTAACAGACAAATCAAACATTTGGAGTAAAATGATTTCATTCCTAAGGTCAGTGATAAAGTCCGTAAATTGGTATGAGGATTGCAGGATAAGGCTTTATCATAAATTCACTTTGGTTTCTAAGATTAGACGCGTTCTCCAACTTAGTCACCCTCGTTCATGGGTGATAGTGAATAGGAAAGAATTTAACCGCCTCTCCTAAGCTCCCCTCTGTATGCAATACTCATTTACCAATCAATTTCTCTTTAAAATTTGAATTGTAACTGAGATTGGAGGAAAATCAATGTGACTTTCAGTAGGAAAAAGCTCCATTTGGGGCTGATGACAATGCCTTCTGGGCCATAAAGTTAAAAACTGAGAAGGATTGCTTAGGGCATAACTAGCAGTCATAAACAATGTTAAATAAAATTAAAATAAATGTACATTTTTTATTTCTTTTTTTTTTTTTGAGACAGAGTTTCATTTTGTTGCCCTGGTTAGAGTGGCATCACATCACAGCTCACAGCAACCCCAAAGTCTTTGGCTCAAGTGATCCTCTTGTCTCAGCCTCCCAAGTAGCTGGGATTACAGGCACCTGCCTCAGCACTCAGCCTTTTTTTTTTAATTTTTAAGATTGTTCTTGTTCAGTCTGGTCTTGAACTCTCGAGTTCAAGCAATCCACTCACCTCAGCCTCCCAGAGTGCTACGATTATAGGCATGAGCCACCACACCCAGCCATTGATTTTTTGATTAAATATCTAATGTTATTCAGTAATTTTAATATGTAATATAAAGGCAATTTTAAATACTTCCAAAGCAATTTCTCTGAGACAAAGTGACTAATGAATGTTAGTGTGTTAATTCCCCAAACGTCACCGTGGGAACTTTGAAAATTAGAAAACAAAGTCAGAGAGCAATGGAACTCTGGATTTCTAATATGAGAAAAGCTTCGAAAGGAAATATGATCTTCTAGTTGGCCAGGAGCATGTCTGAACAGTCCTGTGTATTATTTTTAGATGACAAATTCCTGGCATCTAATGTGATAGGGAGTGGAATCGACATGTGGAAATTAACTAAATACGTTCTGAGATCACAGCTGACATTTGGCACAGCATATTGAAATTATAATATGCATTCAGTCATTCAAATGAGAATTTTTATCAAGGATAAAAAGCTCTTTGCAGGTGCCTATGATAGGCACGAGGAATATGAGCTGACCAGGAGAGACGCTCACCTCTCACGGACTTACAGTGTGGGGGAAACAGACCATGAGCAGGTGATGACACAAATACCGTGCAGCTGGAAACCCAAGTACTAAAGAGAATGTGCGAAGTCCTCTAGCCTTGATGATCAGGACAAGGAAGGCCGAGGAGAAGGGGTGGCTCCTGTTAAAACAGCAGTGACTGCCCCAGATGCAGGAAATAGGCTTGTGAAAAAGTCACAGATACTCAGAGAGTACCTTAGTCATGGTAGACATGCTACAGATATTCATCATATGTAATCAGCAAGAACAATGAGGCTACAGGCCTAAATGTTTAATAAGGAACACAAATATTTTAAAATGCACAATTTAAAAAAGTAATACTAATATGCTGTGTTCTTACCCCTATTGTTCCAAAACTTTCTGGCTTTCTTCTCATCTTTTTCTTGCACAAGTGTGTCCATATCCATTTAATCAGGTACCACAGTGACTTGGGGCTCGGGATGACATTGAAGGGTGTAGGCAGAGTACCTCCTTCTTCAAAATAACTCATCCACAGCTTTGTTCGAGCAAATTTCCATTCTATATCTGCATGGTCCTAAACAGGAGGATATGACAACTGCTGACAGGTTTCTTAATTAATAAGGTGAAATAAGCCTCACAGAGAGCCCGTAACCTGACTTTAAGTGGCTCTTGGAACATTAATTAAATTGCTTATAAAAACAAAACTGCTGGAGAAAACAAACAAACAAAACCACTGGCTCCAGGAAGAGCCATCTACACACTTCGGGTAATGGCTTACCCTGGTATGGAGTCGTCACGTCACTTCTCATCCTGCCTCAGAGTAACAGGTTTCTAAAGTAATTCTGTGTGAGGGAGACTGCAGTGATTAGCTATGACTTGAAGACAAATCTGCGTCTCCCACACTGCAGGCTCACAATAGCTCACTTTCATTAGATTCCAGACAGAAGCAAGACTACGTCTCCCCCAAGGCCTTGTAGCCCAGCTCAGGTGGATGCCACCTGCACAGATGCTCACAGCTTAGCCTTCAGTGTTGCCAGGATATGTTTCCATCAGCATAATTCTTGGCCACCTTCAGGCAGACATAAACTCACAGAGAAATTCCTCCACAGTGGTTCTCAACTTTCCTAATGCTGCGATGTATTTTTATTGTAACAAAGGGGTTGCAACCCACAGGTTGAGAACTGCTGCATGTAGAGGGCTTCTCTGACGCAGCATCAAACCTTGACATAACTTTGGGGAAATGTCAGTAGATAGGAGGTAAGGCTGGTGGTTGCCCACAGCCCGAGGCTAGCTCCCTCAGCCCTCAGCTTGTATTACTCACTCCACTTTATTAATCTCCTAGAGGAAACTTTGGACCATCTGTGGCGATTAGATATAGGGCAGCCAGCCTCTTCTTAAATTAGCCATAAATCTGATTTAAGCAGAAAATCTGGGAAGTAGGAGGTGGTAGAAACTAGGCATACGTGCATTTTAGAATTCAGAATAGTTCATTATGACCAATTAATATTATAAACAAGAACTCAGATTTTAGAGGGGGAGAACACAGCCTTAGACGGTGCTTCATTTCAGTATTCCTAAATTGCTGTATGCTGAGTGCATATGTTATACGTACATTTCTACTCTGTACAATATGGATTTTAGTCCAGATACTGGACAGATTGTGCTTTGAACAAAAATCACCATACCTGGAAAATGCTTGGCCTTCATTATTGCTGAGCAAATGTCTGACTGCATGGACTGCTCCATATGTGGAAACACAGAAGCTGTAGTTTCCCTCCCCCTTCTTCTCCCCTTCCTCTCCTTTATTTCTTTCTCCTTCCCACTACCATTTTTTCTAAACAGGTGCATGGGATCTGGCTGATTGTGCTCCATTAGTGAAGAAACTTGTATATTTTTTTGCTGCAGGCATGGAAAATGGGACTCAGTAGATTTTGCGCAAGGAAATAAAAAGGCAGTCACTTAGATAAAGTGGTGACCTGTGAACATGCCTTCTAATTCTCCGATTCTCAGGGAGTCACAAATTATGTTCTTTCACTGCTATCACTAATCAGCTGCTTCCTTTGTTCAGGGTTTGGGATTTTAAGAAGGTCTATAACATAGTCCACAGGCTTAGAGTTCAGGAGATGAAAAGTTCTAACCACCTTCCACTATTCACCTCTCACTCTTAGTCAACATTTGAAACTTGGTTTCAGCATCCTCTGTCCCGAGAAGTCTGCCCCAGCACCTGGCAGGCTTCACCTGTTTTATCTCTAATCCATGTCAAAGTTCTGCACTTTCATAACATTCTCAAATTTCTTTTCTCAGTATTGGAATTTTTGGGGCGGCGCCTGTGGCTCAAGGAGTAGAGCACCGGCCCCATATACCAGAGGTGATGGGTTCAAACTCAGCCCCAGCCAAAAACCGCAAAAAAAAAAAAAAAAAAAAAAAAAAAATTGGAATTTTTTTTTGTCCTTACTATATTACCTTTTTCTTAAGAGCAGAGACTTCTTTGTATCTTTAAAATCAGGCCTGTGTCTGGCATATGCCAAGTGCACAGTGCATGTTTAATCAAAGAACAAATGAGTGAATGGGAAGCAGGTTTTAGTTATGACCTTCCTGATTGCTTCTGCCTTTCAATTGTTAAATTTTCTTCCTTTTTCTCACTTTGCCCTATGGTTTTGGGTTAGGGATCACAGAAGGAAAAGCCCTCCGAGGAAATTCTGCTGTTCTGGGAGAGGTGCAAGTTCAATGCTTAGCATGCTCATGCCCAGGGAGGCCTCATGCTCGGAGCTTCAGGGGATACAACCTATCTGGGGTTCTCGGCGCCTGCTCTGGTATTGCTCATTTTAGAGCTTGGGCCCATTAAAAAGAGAAATTTGAAGATAATTCTCATCTCTGTAAGTTACTCAGAAAAACACACCCCACAAAGAAGCAATGAGAAAATGTCAAACTATTCTTAAATGATGTTCTCTTTTTGATGAAATTAGGACTAATGTTTTATAGGATCCAAACTCTTAGCAGTATAATAATTAGCAGCTTTCTAATTTTTTTTGTTTGTTTTTCTGGTAAACAAAACTCATATTTTGGAAATGTGTTGACTACAGGAATAAAGAACATCTGAAACAATATAGAGAGACTATCTTTAAAAATTTCAGATTGGGGCGGCACCAGTGGCTCAGTGGATGGGGCACCAGCCCCATGTGCCAAGGGTGGCAGGTTCAAGTGTGGACTCTGCCAAACTGCAGCGAAAAATAAATGCAGATTGCAAGATGCTTACTAATATCTACAAGTCCAAATATTTACCTCCGAATGCTAGGACCTAGGTATGTCCAAGGCATTATTATGCATTGGGAATACTTCAGTCTGTAGCCATTAAATAAAACAATTTATTTTCATGTTTCATACAGTTTTTTATCACTGACAAGCATCTTATGAGAAAAATGTACCTACATAAAGACAGTTTAAGTAAAATTCAGAGTGCTACTTGATGAAAAAAAAAACCAATAATAACACATCAGAGGTTTTAACCATAGATTCACAGATACACTGTAATTGTAGTTATTTGTGGAGAAAATGTGCAACCTATAATTATGCTCACAAAATGCTCCTTGTTTAAGGTGTAAATATGAAAGACATAAGAAATACATTTCCTTCCCATATGAGTTTGTTTTGTTGCTATACCTACTTGTCATAGACAAATCTCTAGTATGTGCATTCAACTGGATAAACGGCTTTGTCTTTCCTGTTTGTTGCTGTACTTTTAGTTCTTAAAACAGTTTTTGGCAACAGATGTGTGCTCCATAAGTATTTGTTGAATGAATAAATAAGTACATTAAGCTAAATTGTTTGGATTCCAGAGTTTCAAATAAACACATATTATATATTCTTCTATAGAATTCAATATGACTTTAATATTGCTTTATCCAAGCTTTAAGAAACTGAAAATCCTGGCTTTACCTTTTATCAGAGTCCCTTCAGGGGTATCTTTTGAGTCTTGCCCAGCAGGCATGTGCTTACTTGTATGAGAAGGGTAAAGCAAATGGACAGACACAAAGGACAACCCAGCTGGCAGGTGCCACTGGATGCCTCTTTATTAGCCATCCTCACTGCTTACCACAGCCATTGACAGCCTGGCTAAGCAGATTTAGTTTATTCTTTTACTCATGTAACATGGGAAAAATAGATTAATATATGGCCACATATACTATAATACTGATTTCAAATTAACCACTTATGTCATAATTTTTCTCTGCCTCATTATTATCCTATGATAATAAGATGACATATAACTAGGAACAGCATGTCCTGGGGGGGATATTGAATTAAAGTTAGTCAACTTACAGCAATAAGTTGGTAAGAATTATTCATCATAGCTATTAACATGTTGAGTAGAACAACCAGTGAGATGACATTATATGTCCCGAACATAGTGGCGCCAACAAACTCAGTGAACTCATGCTGGGCTTTGACATTGGTTACGTATAAATTGATGAGCCCAAATATTGACCAGAACAGAGACTGGAGTGTCTCAAATAACCTGGAAAAGAGATAAAATGACATTAATAGCTACATTAAGAGAACCATTGTATTACATAATACAACAAGATATAACAATAGAATTTGGTACTATTTTATATAGATAGATATTTTATATGTAGTGTATATGATTAAGTTAAAACTTTCTATCAACATAAAAATAATCTTTTAGGACACTTACAGAATTAAACGTCATAAAAAGAGGGAAATAAAATTGTTTTCATCAAACTAGGGAAAGTGATGTACTTAATCTTACCCAAAGCTTTGAAAGCTACTGTTAGTTACCTAGTACAAGGTGGTACAAATGTAGCCCATGTCCTGTTTTTTCACAGCCACCAAACTAAGAATGATTCTTGATTTCTCAAACGTTTGGGTGAAAAAAAGCAAGAAAACAAAACAAGAATAATGTCTTGTGACACAGGGAAATTACATAAATTTCACATTTTCATGCCCATATATAAATTTTTATTGCAACAAAACCATTTTCATCCATGTATGTATTGTTTATGGTTTATTTTGTACCATAATGGGAGAAGGAAGTAGTTGCAACAGCGAATATATGTGTCACAAACCTAAAATATTTATTATCTGGTCTTTTTCATAGAGAGTTTGAACCCTCCCTGTCCTAGGGTGCTAAGTGATAGATAGTAAATCATAGATAACAAACCTTAGGCTTAAAAAAAAGTAGATTCTTTTACTTGATTTTGCTTTGGTTGTGGGAGGGTGAAAAGCAATGTCATCATTACAGATTTCTAGATTTACACGAAAACTGCACATAGTGCGTCCTGTAAGATGGCAAAGGGGCTCAGGATGCTTCAACAATAAAATGTGTTTGAGGATTTTTTTGTTTCTACTTTTGGTTTTTGTATTTCAAGGACCAGTTTATTGATCCTAGCCAATGAGTGAACTGTGGTGATTTTATTGTAAGTAAGTTTCCTTGACTTACTCCAAAAAATGTAACAAACTGAGGAATATCTGAACCAAAGTGGAGATTTGTTTGTTTCAATGGGACCATTATAATATATTAGTATAACGTAATGAAAATGTAACAGAGCTTTTATACTCCTTGAGAAATAGTTAAGACTATTTAAATTATATTATAAAAATAAAACACAACCTTCTCACCCTCGTGTGGTGACTAAGAAGGTGAGATTTGAGTCAGTAGGGAAAGTAGCATTGGATTGAAACTGTGTCGCGGGACCAAGCCACTTATAGCTTCTGGTACCTTCCTACCCCAGTGACATTGCTCCCTGTATACCCTTTTATGGAGAGGTGATCCTTAGGGAAATCTCTGGAGCACCTCATCCCATGACTCCAAAAATTAGGTTAATCATGGTCAAGTGACCCACGGAGAGATAATTCATGTAAAGCCCCTGGTCTATGGCGTGGCCTATGGGGAAAATGACCACATTACCTTTCTGGGAAACTTTACCTAAGAAATATGAAGATAGTGAGGTGGTTGCCCAAAGGCACTGATATAACAGGGGTTATTATGCACAGTCAGGGTCATTACAATTATGGGATGCCAAAGTTTGAGACAGCACCAACTAAGAAGCAGAGAATGGAGGATGAATAAGCCAGATGAGAAGTAAACTCTGAGGAGACAGAGGGAGTAACTGAGTCACTTTAATGCTGATATACAGAGCAAAAGTTCCCTGGCACTTAGTCAACTTCTAATCTTCCTGAAGTGAGGGCCTGCTCTACGCTCTGCCCTAGGTTAAGATCTACCCTTGCTCAGATGATCAAATGG
Organism: Otolemur garnettii; assembly: GCF_000181295.1. NCBI lineage: Eukaryota > Metazoa > Chordata > Mammalia > Primates > Galagidae > Otolemur > Otolemur garnettii. The sequence goes on from NW_003852549.1 coordinate 1,070,425, forward strand.
CTATCATTCTGTGCTTGGTTCTTATAACAAAATGCCTGTTAATTGGAATAAACTGTAAATTTCTGGTCCATATAATTACAAGGCTCTAATTAAAAATGCTTCACTTGGTGTTCAGGACTTATTTTCCCAAATGTATTGCTTTTATAAAAAGTGAATAATTTCACATTTGAATTAATTGAATAATTAATTTTAGGATACAAAATTTAATTTTTTATCTTTTCTAGAGCTGTTAAATGATGGAACAATAGATTATCATAAAGTGGAAAGAGAACTGATCTGATCAATTTTAGTCAGACTATGATTCTGCAACAGAATGCTGTAGGTTGTGTGAGGAGGTAATCAGATGTTCCTTTTTTTTCTTTTTCTTTTTTTTTTTTTTGGGACAGGGAGGTCTCACTCTATTGCCCAGATTAGAGTTCTGTGGAGTCAGCCTAGATCACAACAACCTCAACCTCCTAGGTTCAAGCGATCCTCTTGCCTCAGCTTCCCAAGTAGCTGGGACTACAGGTGCCCAGCTAATTTTTCTATTTTTAATAGAGACAGAGTCTAGATCTTGTTCAGGCTGGTCTCAAACTCCTGAGCTCGAGGAATCCTCCTGTCTCAGCCTTCCACAGTGCTATAATACCAGGTGAAATCCACTGCACCCAGCCATATAAAACATGTATTTTTAAAGGACAACCCAGATGTCAGATCCCAACATTAGGGAGAGTTTAATGTAGTTCATTGGCCCTGGACAAAGGCGGCTAGAAAGTACTCTTTGAAAAATTTCTCAGGAGAAAGTAAATTTGGCCTATGGTCATGAGTTCTTTATTTTTAGTAACTTTAAGGACAACTTCTAAAGTTAATGATAGTGTTATTTGGATTTAATGTGAAAAAATTATATTGTTTCTTCTCAAAGAATGTATATTCTCACTGTGAATATACAAACGTAATTTAGCTTGTTTCCCCTGACATGAATAGCAGTTTAGAGAAAGTTACAAGTTTAACAGAATAAGTTATATAATAAATTACATAAAATGTTACGACATAAATTCCATAACAGTTTCTTCTTTACATAAAAGCAGTAATGCAGAATAAATGTGTTGTCATAGTTGAATAGTAGTTATTTTCTTCTGTCTAAAAAAAGTACTGCTAACTTTTAGGAAACATTAGTAAACCCTTCAGCAAAATATTGATTGACATTAAAATTAAAAATGGGGAAAATTCAAAATAAAATGACATTTTGTGACTAACTATGGATTTTAATCTTTCTTTCTTTTATTTTTCTTCTTTCAATGGAATCCATCAATGTTGAGATTTACAGAGGAGTTCCACTTAAATACGCTTACATTTTAGATGTTAAGATCCTGGTATCAGCTATTTCTTTTAGTAGGTGGACATTTAAAACTTCAATCTGGATTAACATTCAAAGCCATTGTTTTAAAAAATGTTTTGATCATTAGTGGTTCCCAAATCTATTGAGACCAACATTGCCATAGATAAAAGGATCATCATTGTGTACCTATCAGAATGCATTTATGTGACTAATATTTTCCTTATTCTGTGGTGAGATGAATATTGAAAATTTCCCAAGATAATGCTATAACTTAATTAAGCGACAGCACAAAATCTGGGCTGAAGATAAAACGCTGACAGTTTTATGAGTTGAGATTCTGTCTTCCTAAAGATATTTTGTCAGTTGTATGTTAAATATATTTCTTAATAGCTACTTTATAAGATTCATGTGTTTCTCTCATTATATTCTTATGGCCAGAAAAATTGAACAAGTCAAAAAAGGTAACATATTCTACAACTGAAATTTTCCTCTATCCCATGAGGCTAAGATTCCAAGCAAGCAAAAATTAACATAAAACCCATCTGAGTGTTTTATCTTTAGTTTATAACCAAAACAAATACAGTGTGACTACAACTGGCCAGGTCCAACCATTAGAAACAGCTCTAACCAACATAAAAGGCTTTGCTTGATAAGCACAACCAGCCACAAGCCTGTGTCCTTGCAGGAGAGCTCCCTCCTAAGGACTATTAGCTCAAATTATACACAGAATACGTTCAGTGGCTAAACATTTTGTGTCTTTTAGCCACATGTAGTTCTAAGCTCCCTTCTGAGGAAAAGAACAGGAAGAAGTGTCCATTCTTTGGTGGGAAGGTACATGGGGAGGACTAGGAGCTGTGGCCCCTAGGCTGTGAGTGCTGCAAGTTCACAGTCAATTAGGGTCCATATTCTAGGAGGTAGAATATGGAAAAAAGAATAAAATTTTAGCAAACAGCAGAGGACAGAAAGGGGCATTCTTAGATGAGGAAGAAAATAACATATTTGGAGATCTATAACCCATCAGGAAAGGCTGAATAGAAAAGTGTTGCTGGAGAATCGGGAAAGTTGAAACCAGAATTAGAACAGGAAGCAGGTGGCAGATCACTTAAGGACCTGGTATGCCAAGCCTATGAGTGAGGACTATGTCTGTTAAGGAATGGGATTCTGATACTTTAAACAGGAGAGCCTGTGATTTGGGTCTGGAGAGTTTATTCAGAAAGCAGGATGGAAGATACATGATGGAAGGCGGAGCCCAGGGCAAGACTTAGAGTTAGGCACAGGAAGTGAGCAAGGGGAGACAGGGCCAAAATAGAGAGAGCAGGAAGAGATGTTTATTGAGTGACTACATGTGAAAGTATGAAACTTATAAAAAAATAAATGTTTGATTATCTGGGTGGATTGTGGTAGCATTGACCAAAGACAGTAGTTGGGGAGGAGAAAGACTATGGTTTGAGAGAGACTTTCATAAATTCTCTTTGATTAAATTTAAGTCTTTCAGAGACATAAATTTGGATGTAGAGGGATCCAACAGACAGTTGGAAGTAAATGCAACTTGGGGATAGAAATCTGTGCCAACAATGTGAATGTGGAAGTTGTCTCTCATTCATGGATCTCAACACGGCCAGATCCACAGGCATCTAGTGTTCACAGGGATTCTGTAAAGAGGGTCTGAGATTACTATGCTAAGTCAGATGACTATTTAAAAGCACTAGTTGAAGTATAATTCTCAGAGAAAAGTGGAAAGGTTACAGAGGTAAGAGGTAAAGAGAAAAATGAAGTAATGCAGAACTTAGAGGAGAACAATAGCTCAAAAAATGGAACAGGGTCAAACAGAGGAAATACACCAAGTAAGATGTCATCAGGTGGATGTCCTGTGGGGGAAGAGGGACGAGGAGGCCCCAGATGACACTTTCTCCAGTAGTTTTGGAGAATGATGGAATGGGACTTCAAACTGCAACTGAATGGAGAATGAATGAGAGGTGAGGAAACAAGATGTCCCATATGGGCTTCTCCTAGGGTTGCTTGGATGAAAGGAGGAAGACGGACAGAAGTAGTAGCTACTGAGAAGCAATGGTTCAAAGCTTCAGAGTGTGTTTGTGTCCTAAGTGGAAGGAGTGATAGGGAAGGGACCTTGTGAGAGATGATACTCCACGACTAGCAGTCATGGTAGAAATAAGGGTAGTGAACACATCTTTGGGCACTGTATAACAGACACTGTGTTAGGTACTTTGCATGAATTATTACATGGAATAATATCTCTGAAATGGTGGGCAGTGAAAAAAAGCATGAAATTTATGGACGATACAGAACTAAAAGAAGAAAATTGAAGCCCAACAAAAGCAGACATAAGATGTTGAGCAGGGGAACAAAAATTCCAGGGGTTATAAATATGTTTTTCAGTTTTTTAATATCTTTAAGCAAAAATAATTTGTTGGATGCAGGTTTATATTTACTATCTGGGGAAAAAATAATTCCAGTCAACTGATTTATTTGGGTTGAATTATTTGGAATTATTTGGATATTTGAGAAATACAATTATCCTTTGCTTTTCATGATATAGAGGAAATGTAGATATTGATAAATTAATGTAGTACATAGTACAAGCAATCCAATATATTTGCTGTTGGAATACACTTTATATTAGATATTCCACATCAGATGTGTCTAGCCACAATCTTCTTGGACTAATGTTATAATTAATTTGTAATATATAATTATTTACTAGGAAATTGGTAATAGGAGAAAGGGGATTCCTAGACATTTTAGGGAATCACACATCAGGGCAGTTTTAGATATAACCTTGTTGATTGTTTCAGAATCACATAGGTCAGAAGGGGTGAGTGAAAGATCACAAATGGGGGGCAGGGGGGATAAGTCTAGATATTAAAACTAGGATGTCATCCGAGACCACGCTAGTTATAGAATGTTGCTGCAAGAGGAGTCATGGAGTCTCTCCTGCCCCAGGCCACAGGAGAGCAGTGGGAAGGTGGCAGAGCAGAGGGTGCTGGTCAGAGGGAAGTACTGCCACTCAGGAACAGAAGGATGGAGGAAGAGCTGGCTGGGAACAAGGCATGAAGGGACCAGGGGAGGCCAGATGATTTTGTGTTTTCTTCATGATCCATGGTTTATATCAAATCTATTTCTGAAAGGAAATGAGGTTTGTAAAAGGCTGAGATTAAAATTTTATGTACAAATAAACAGATGTTGATTAATTAAAATGGAGTTTTAAATATTGGCATCAAAGATAAAAGCAGATGTGGAATTAAGCCAACAAAGCATTTTAGCTATCAGTGACTTAGTTCATGTGAGAATACTGATTTTCTCCCAACTGAGAAATTAAGACCCTCTCTTATATGATGGTCTGTGAAGAAGGTCTGACTTTCAAAGGCATCTACAAAGTCATAACATGTTCACATGTGGTGGTTGTGTAGAAGAAAATCACCTGCTTCTTAATTCATCTGTTAATTAACCAGGCTTTATCAGTGTGGGAAGGAAATGGGCATGGATACATACAGAAATATTCTCTAAGAGCTGTGCACTGCTCACAGACCTGTGCTGTCAGCAAAGCCGATTAGGAGAATTACTGGAGGCCGACAAAGAACTCTGACTATTTCTCATTTGGCTATGAGCAAAGAGTTTTATAAGCATAATCATAGTGGCTAGATTAGTCTTGAGTTTCCACTGTGGATTATTTTTAGATGCTTAAATTTGGGGTAAGGACCGAGACTTTAATGTGAAGAGACTTTAATACCTGGAAAACACATGGAATACTAAAAAGTACTTGGATTTTCTAACATGATTGGGTTCACATTTGTTCACACTTAATGTCCTGTGGACAGCACATAGGTTACCTTTATCACTCCACATTTTAATAGCAGTATATATAGTCTGCCTTTTAGTGAGGTCATTCAAAAGAAAAGATGATTTTACTAAAACTTAAAAATAAGTGTACCAGGTATTTATTTATTTTTTACGTCAGAGAGATTCATTTCTATTCAAAGCCATGTGAATTCTGTTTCCTGTGTTCAGCATAATTTTAGTTCCCCATTTTGTTTTCCAAACCTTTGTCGTGCATTTCTCAAGCTCATATTCTATGTCTGCTCTAAACGCTGCACAGCGCGGCCTGTGGGAACGCCCGTTCGACTCACGTGGAAAACGCGTTGTTCTGCTTCTCACAGCGGATGCCTTTGCAGCTCAGCCCTTTGGTTTCTTCGTAGTAGAAGTACAGTTGATTCAGGCCATTTGCAAATGCCAGCAACACGAGGCAGTATATGAACAGAAACTTGAGAATGTCCAGCAGCATTCTCCCCAGAGATATTTGCAGAGGTCCCAGGTGAGAATTGGCGGTAAACAGTGAGATCAGACGCAGGGAACTGAAGATGTTTGCGATAGCGAACAGAGCCTCTGCCACCAGCGTGGGGTGCCACATGTCCCAAGACTCGCGTGGATTAAGAGCACTGTACTAGAGAACACAGGGAAACAAGGCAAGCGAATCAAACACACGCCCGTGAACACGGCACGTTCAGACCCAGCTGGGTTTTGTGGGTCCATCTGGCCTAGTGGCCTATGGTCTAGAAGCTGGAGTCCCCCACAATGATGGGAGCAACGTTCATCTACACAAAAATGAAAGTTTATTTATAATTTATGAGCTTGAATCAAAGTGGCCTCCCCTTTCTGTCCTTGTCAACATGGTTTGTTAATAGTTAATCACATCTGTCCTTGTATTTTCTAATGCACTTTAAAAAAAGAAAAAGGAAATGTTATATAGGAAAAAAGAAACCATGTCCTGTTTTACATTGGGAAGAGATAGCAATATCATGATAGCAAAGCAAACTATATTATAAAGAAAAACTATTAAATTTTGAACAAAATAATCAATAATCTCACTTATAATATTTGACACACTTGCCAATTCTACAGAATACAGGTAGCCTACAAATTACATATGAATGAGTGGAAATAATCTTTGGTTGCCATGGAAATAGTAATGGCCAACATGGGCGTAATCATCAGTCCTTTTTATCTGGTATATCCTAAATAGAAACACAACCTAACTTAGAAATTGCCCTGAAAGTCACTGAGTTACTAATTTTTTTTATTTAATATGTAAAAAATGTAGTATTTATCTGAATATTCCTTCATCAGACAAAATATGTGACTGCAGAAAAAAAATTTGCTACTTTAAACCTTGGTCAGCAATTATTTAAAAAGTAAGTCAATTAATCAAAACACCAACTTTGAATTGCCCTTCAGTTGAACCATGCAGTGAGCAAAATGGAATTCATTCCTTGTTCTATTCAAGTAATTTGTGTCCTTTTTGAAAAGGGTCAAAAGTGCTCTTTAAAATATTACAATATGAATATGCACAATTAAATTTGTATTAGAATTGAACAATGAATTGAATAATTTTTCCACACACAATAGTAAAATTATGTCTCTTCAACAGGATCTTTTTCCTAAGGATCAAATAAGGAAAAAAAGAAAGTTCTTCATAGCTCATTGAACCTCACAGACCTTTACAAATGTGAATCCATCAATTTTCTTTGAGGCTAATAGATAGTATGTTTTAGTCACCCTGGAGAGAAGGTGTGTCACAAGCTTCTGATCTCGCTAGACACCCAGACTGTCTCTTGACTGACATTTTAAAACAATCAAGTTTCAATTAGAAGAAAATTATTTTCTATTTTTAAATCTTGATAAATGTTCTTGAATGCTCCCACGCATAGCTTCCACACAAAATAGCTAATATTGAAGATGCTGGGAAAAAAAGTTAAGGTATTTTTCTTATTCATTATAACAAAAACTTTGGCATACCAAACACTACCTGATTCTTTTCAGTTAGACCCCCAAGCGACCCTCCTTTTTCTTCAGAGACCAAGATTTCATTCTCTTTCCTTTTCTTAATTCTCTCAAGAAGACAGACGTCTGAGTAGAGAACAGCATCCTCTATGTTGCAGCTAATTCTATTTCTGTTTTTTTTTAACCTATATAACTTAGGACTATATTTCAAAGTCTACAGAAAATGAAACTAGGATTATTTCTCAGAATGCAATCAGTTTTTTGAACTTCTTACAACATTGAACACCATACTCTACATATTGTGGGTGCTCAAGAAAGATTTTTTTCTGTCTGGTATCCATAGTTCAATGAAGCAGACAGGCCTAACTAATTATGATAAAAGTGCTTCAAGAGATGAACACAAAGTCCTGTGAGCACAGAAGAGGAAGTGATTAATTGTGTCTGGGGCTTGCGAGGCTGGGAGTGGATAGAGATTATATGTTGTCAAAGCTTTACGAATCCTTCAGATCTGTAGGAGATGCTGTGTCTTGCCCCAGGCCGCACATGGAGGGCAGAAGGATGCACAGTCCATCATGTCACTGGAGCAGGTCCAGCTGTTTTGGACGCATTGTGCACAGACCCCTTCTTAGGGAATCATATCAGCTGGGACTCAAAAACCGTAAAAGGAAAGTTTTCTATTTTACAGAATCTACCCTGGTAAAATTATCCAGATTGGCTTCAGAATCTAGCACTGCTAATGAGTGTCAGGAAGCATTGCTACATGAATATGTCCACTTTAGGAAGTTAATGTCTTTCTCTTCGTCAGGGGAAAGATGGGCAGCTGGCTCAGCTGCACCACAGAAGTTCTGGGATTCATGATTTCCGAATTTCTCCCCTGTGGTACAAAACCCTGTCCATCTGGCTCTCATCACGCCTTCCCATAGAGAAATGGGGCATGGGGAACCAAAGCTAAGACTGCTATGTAAGTAAATAATTTATCTGTTCTTTGATCCAAAGAAACCTCATTTCCTATCAGGGATAAATAGACATATAAACATTAAGTAATTATCTCTTGATTTCATTCTTTTAAGTTTTGCTTGTTAAAATTTTACTTCTGTCATTCTTATACACATCTTCATAGGATTTTAAACATAGTCATAGTTTTACAAAGTGATTTTTAAAATTCTTATAAATTGTGATGGCTTTTAATTCTTTAATCATTAAAGATATTTTCATGCCTATCACCAGGAATTAAAATATTAATGTGAATTTTTGATATTTTCTTTGGCTCTATTTTTTAAAAACTATTTACAAAATCTGCACTTATTTTTTATCTTCACGTGTTTGTGCGGCCTCTTCTCAGTGTCGTTCGTGGTTTCTCTGTCCCGCCTCCCCTCACGTGTTAAGTTTGCTTTCCGAGCCTGTTCTCTCCTCCTGCTCCTCCCTTTCTGTGCAGGCTTTCTAGGATTTTGTTTCCCAACTTTACTTGTCCAGACATCTCACCTTCCATCCTGTTTTATATTTTCTTGTCTGGTGGACCTTTCCCCTCAGCTATCTCACAGGCACCTCGATTTCAGAAACCAAAAATGAAACTCTTCACCTTTTTATTCTCAATCTCTTTCCTCATTTATGCCTTTGGATTTTAGTGACTAACAAGAGATCGCCACGTCAGATTTTGAGGTTCCTCCAAGAATCTTACCTTCCAAACTCCTAGCATTTAAGCAGAACCTTACATACATTGCTTTCTTCATCAGTCTTCTCACTGTCTTAAAACAGCTCTTTACTTCTCAGATAGAATTCAGATAGCTTCCTAATTGCTTGTCCTGCCATGAATCCTATCTCCTCGATCATCTATTTCCCCCAGAATTACCTTTTAAAGGAGACAGTCACACTATGTTACATGCTGCTTAATATTCTTCAGTGGCTGCATGCCCTTATGATGACCTCTTGATTTCTTAGCCTGTCACTTGCAGTCTCTGGGCTCTGTGTTCTGACTCCCTTTGAAGAATTACCTGCCATTTGTCCCCGCCTTAGGCACCTAATGCTCAGGCTCAAACCTTCAGAATTCGTAATTCCCCAAATTAGCCACACATTCTTACTGAAATACCCTTCCAGGGTATTGAGCCATTTGTCCAAAATTCATTTAAATTCTATTATTTTAACTCTAGATCTGTTACTCATTCATCAAGTATATATTGGGAGTTTTGCGTTAAGCTCTATCTTTGGGGTTTTCAGTGGTGATCAAGGAACGTGCCATTTGGGTTTACCAAGTGCGGAGGAGGACAGACATTAATCAAGCAATACCAATACTCCAATCCTTCCCTCAGAAGTACTTTTGATACAGGGTTCCCCATTCAGGGCTGGACAGGATCCCCATTTTCTAGGCTGAGCAAACAGACTTTTTTTTTTCTCCAAACAGCATTCTCTGAATACAAGCAGGACAGGAGAAACACAGTTTGGACCATATTTCCTGTAGCCAGGTCCCTTCTGAAGTGGCTTTGCTGGGAGCTAGAGGGGTGGCGTTCATTTGTTAATATGCTTATCATCAGAATAGCAATCTGAATGTATCTTTACTAGGAATAGCCACTTTCATCCAAAACAGATCATGAGCCTGGACTTTGACAATATAGAACAGCTGATGTTTCTGAAAATGAACTTAAAAAATGTTAACTATGATTATTCTACGTAGGTTCTGAGCTAGGATACTGAGAATGAAGTTGTTCAAAGCAATGGAAAAAAAATATCACCTTAATTTATTTTTCCTTTATCCATTTAAAAGGGGCAACTTAACTGCTGTTACTGTATCCTAATTGCTGTAGTTGTTCATACAGTCATGCAAATTATTCCTTAATGGCTAAGGAATGGCTAATCCACACTGGGAAGATGTCATCTGTCTGCCAGCTGCTGGCCCAGTGTGATTTTTGCTCCCAAGACCTTCCTGTTCACAAGTGGTAGATGACCCCCTAGTCAAAAGACCCAGCTGGGCCTTCCCTCTTGGTTCTCGCCCTCCACTGCTGAGGTTCTACTGGCCCCCTCCTTCCTTCTGTGTTCCCTCTGTCTAACATGTCCTGTCCTGTCACTGATCTGTGTGGTTCCTAGTTTAAGGTGACCAGACATCCAGCTTTTGGTGGGACAGTCCCAATTTTTAACAATTTGTCCCACATCCCATGGCGTTTTTAAAAAGTCCCAATTTTTGGAAAGAATGCATGAAAAGAATGCAGTGGGAGAATGGGAAGGGAATATATGGTTTTTGGCTGCTGAAAAGGTTAATCTAACTCCATTTGGGAATGAAGAAGTTAATGTAACTTCATTTGGAAATGAAAAGGCTAATGTAAACTCCTTCCTCCCCTCCTGGGCAAGGTATCAGAAGGAGAATGGCTCCCTCCCTTGCTTCTAGGCAAGGACAATTAGCTCAGAAGGAGCCAAACTGTCTGGAACAAACAAGTAGGGCCTCTCCACCCCCACCCCCCCCACCCCCAGAGTATGGTGACCAGACGTCCCGCTTTTGGCCAGACAGTCCCAATTTTTAACAATTTGTCCTGCATCCTGTGGCATTTTGAAAAAGCCCCGATTTTTGGAAAGAATTCATGACAAGCTAGGGAACACAGGTGAACAGGAAGGGAATGTATGGTTTTTGGCTGCCATGTGGCTATTTTGCCAGGATATATGTTTTATATTATTTTTGTTAATTTTATAATGCTAAACTTTAAAAATAACAAATAATTGTTGAGAATTGATTATCAAGAACTGCTTATCAAAGTTTGCATTGTTGTCAGGCCCCGCCCCCTCCCCAATGGTGTCCCACTTTACCAATGTTAAAATCTGGTCACCTTATCCTAGTTCATTCTTTGAATTTCCAAGATCAAACACCCTCTGCACAAAGAAATTTGGCAACACTCTCACTGCAGGGTCTACAGATGAGTGGACACTATGATCCTGCCAACTAGAGCTGGTAGCTCCATATGGTAGAATAATCTTTGAGGGAAAAATCAAAAGCTATCATAAACATGCCCTTCCAGGATCACCAGCTCCTGTTTTCCTCTTTCTCTTGAGAACTTTGTTTTCTAGTCCATACCTACCATTGTTTGGTTTTGCACCAAGCTTTGATTTCTAGTCAGATTTCCCTATAAGAAAACTCTATCTTTTGCATATGTACACAGTGGAATATATTTCCTTGTGTTAGTTGTCGGTTTTTCCTGCAGGGAGCTTGGTCTAATGTATTTTAAGGTGTTAACTAGTAACTGCTTTATATGTCAAAGCTCAAAAATCACTCTAAGGAGGAGGCTTAAAGACATACTCAAAGATGTGGTGGTTAGAGGAGATGGTTTGTTTCTAGCAATTTCAGTACCTTGATATAGCTTGGGACCCAGAAGGTATAGGAATAATGAGATGTGTCTGAGAGGAAGTTGGAGCTGAGTAGAGATCTCCAAGTGAGCGTTAAGACAGGAATATGAATTGAATATAATACTGGATCATGAATTTCTTGAATTTAGGAAAATATATGCTATTTCACATTCATATCCCCTGTAGTATCTGAGACATACCTGTGAAAGTTAAGTAATCAAAATGAGTAAGTATTAAATGTATACAAAATGAAACTATTTGTCATCTGAGAATAAATATAAAATATGGTTAGATTTTAATGTGTGTTTTACAAGGTGAAAATATTTCCTTTTCCACAAATTTGTTAGCTAATTAGTAGTGAGAGATCAAAAGGCCAGGTATTTATACCAAGAAGACAGGACATATTACTTTCTCCTTCAGTAGCTAATTTTAGATTGAACAACTAACATTTAAATCTTTACAAATTTCTCCATCATAAAATGAAGGAGTATTTTAGAAAATCCCATACATTTGGGAATAGACTACGGCTACATAGTTTATAAAATGGAAACAAAAGTATTTTCCCAGATAATAGGAGGGAGCAATGAGATATATAATTAGAGCTGTTTAGAATGGTGCTATAAAACAAAGCAATCATAACTGTTAAAACAAATGTTCTTATTCATAATAATTTTGACTTTTGAAAATATCAAATTTAATCATTTCTTATGCCAAGTGATTAAAGATGACTATAATAGAAGAGACAATTTCTACACATAGAGTATTCCGATACTGAGGAATAAAACAGCCCTAATGAAGCTAAGTTCACATTTTATGACTGTACTCCCAGGCATCAGCAAACTCTAATTTAACTAACACTTCATATATAGTGTAAAGAGAAAATAATTGACAAACTTTTCTCCTGAGTGATAGAGTTAAATATAGGGACCTATCCAAATAGAAATGACCCACCCCAGAAAGAGTGAGTGTACCAGTCCCTGCCCCTCCAACCATTTAAATTCCCATCCATCTTATCCCATGTGTTGACTCCTTTCTCAGACTCAGTTCGCTTGCACCTGAGTGCAAATAAAGGTCACATTGCCCACACAGAACCTGGACTCCAATTTCCTTTTGCTCACATTTCAGAATAATCTTTATTTTAGGTCCTTAACCTTTGATTTTGGTGCTGAGAACCCAGGATGGGGAGAAGCCTGCTTGAGGGGCTGAGATACACCCAGTCAGACCCGACTAGACAGACTCTTATTCTGACGAGACAAAGGGAAACGGGGGGATTCCTTGGACCCCTGCCCAAAATTCATCCATTTAATGGTGTGGTGAGCATTTGTCTAGAACCTTTTTTACTTCTCTTTCCTTTTCCCACTCCAATTCCACTTTCCCTCTCCTTCCATCTCTAGGCCTCTTAAGCATTCATATATAGATTCTCTCTGAGCTTTTTAAAACTTGTCTTCTTTTTCCCCACTCTGAGCCAAAAACTGTGGTGGTCTGCTCCTCCTAAATCCAGTACTGGTCATGGACTAACCCCGGCAAGTCAGACTCGCCTGTCCAGTGCCTCATGTGTGGGGCCCGGGCCACTCTTTTCCAGTTGGTAAACGTCACACTCACACACCTCCATGACCCTACCCCATCCCAGGCCACCTCCTTCCTCCCCCTTTTTGCAGTCTCTCTTTACATTCTTGATTTAGCCTCATTTGTTTCTTTTACCTCCAGTATCCCATATGGGAATTGCTCAGTTGTGGAGTCCCCCTTCTTCACCCATAAGCTGCCTTCTAGCTCACCTCAAGCCTCTATGGTCTATCCTGACCTTAAACCTAAATTTCTCATCTTTTTCTGAGCCTCTGTACAAACTAAACAATGGCTCACAGTGGCCTAAAAATGGCACCTTTAACCTCTCGGTCTTCACTGATTTCAATAATTATTGTTGGATATTAAGCAAATGGGTGGAGATTCCCTACATCCAGGCCTGTCTCCTCCTCTAAAACATTCCTTCTTTGTCTTGAGAACTGCTCAGATTTTCTTTGGCTCCCCTGAACCCATCTGAATCTCCATTATCTTCTTTGACCCAGTAGACAACCCTCCCCTTCTGACCCTTCACAGCCCCCTCTTCCTCAACCTCATTCTTACCTGCAGAATTTCACCCTCTACCCCCCTCTCCACCACCCCCTACCTGCCTTCCACTGAATGTAGTAGAGAGAGGGGGGAGCAGAACCGGGAGAAAAAAAGAAACATGATGGACCCAATTTCCCACCCCTAACTAAGTCTGGCCACACCTTTGGGCCTTCCATTTCCAGCCCACCACAACCTCTATGCCCCCTCTGAGAGGTTGTGGAAAGGTAAGTATCATTAGGGTTCATGTCCCTTTTTCCCTCTCAGATCTCTCCCATGTAAGTCAGAGATTAGGGTCATTCTCTACAGATCCCACAAAATATTCTCAAGAATTTAGATATCTAACCTAATTGTATGATATAACCTGACATGATTTATATGTCATTCTCATGTCCACCCTAACTTTAGAGGACAGAGAGCAGGTCTGGACCTAGGCCCAGATTCATGCAGAAGATCTATGTAGGATAGACCAGTCCCTACTGGAGGGCACTAGTCCCTACTGGAGGGCACTAGAACCCCAATTGGAATTACCAAACTGACACTCCTGGAGTCCACTTCCATAACCACATGGTCCAGTGTCTCCTAGAGGGAGGGATGAACCTGGAAAAGGAGACAGGGAGAGGAGGGGAAAAACTTTCCATAGAATTTGGATTTTACCCTATGAATGGTGAGGATCCTTTAAGGACTTATATGCAGAGCATGATTCAAATGATGATAAATGCCTGAAATAGAGCCACAGACATAGGAAAAGCTGATAGGAGATTGGTCTGGAGAAAACTTTAGAAGGTAAGATCCACAAGATAGATAGTTTAACTAGGAGGTGTAAGGTAGTTGAAATCATCCTAATATAGCCCTCAGGTAAAGAGTAGATTCACCTGTTGTATTTGAGGTAGTCTTATCAAACAGTTGTAACTAGGATCTCTCCCACCTGAGGGTGCCAAAAACAGGGACAAAATCCAGCCACAGGTCTTTTTGGACAATTCATAGAACTGGACCAAAAATATGTGTCATTGTGTAAAAAGGGAAACTTTGTTGTAATTATTCTATTCAGAGGCAGAACTTTTTATCTTAATAAAATGTATCTGGCATGGGGGCCATCCTTGCTTAATTGGTCCATTGTAATAGCTCCTAGTAAAATGCCTTATCCTGGGTGGTTTGGACAAAAGAAATTTATTTCTTGTGCTGCTGGAGGCTGGAAGTCTGACATCAAGGTGTCAGCATGATGGGTGTCTGGTGAGGGCTCCCTCCCTCACTTTCTCCTGTGTCTTCATGTGGCAGGGACAGCAAGGGAGCTTTGCAAACCTCTCTGGAGTCTCTCCTTATGAGGACAGTGGTCTCATCATGAAGGCTCCACCCTCACGAGCCCATCTCAAATGACCTAATGACCTCCCAAAGGTACCTTCTCCATTGCTAGGCTCATCCCTCACTGACACATAGACTTTTTAATGTGTGTCATTTCTCTTCAATGCTCATGCATGTTCACGAGTGTGATAAACATCCATTCACTTTGTCTTTGGTATATTTCCATGCAGTTACAGTAAAGTTTAGTTCCTTCCTGAAGGCTACCATATCCCCTATTGTAGACCTTGTCACACTGAAGGTCCTTAATGATACGGATCTCTTTCATCCTCCTGACTTCTTAGCGTCTTGGTGCTCTCAGGAACAAGATCAAAAGCTAATTTCTTAGTGTGCTCCAATAAATGCACATTGATTGAATTAGCTACTTGATCAGTATAATAGCTGTTTGCCTTATTAATTATACTAGAGTCTATTTTATTTGCATACAAATAAAGTAACTTGTCCTAAAACAATAATTTGTGAGTTGATAAAAATTCACATGAAAAAATTGAAGGCTAAAACAAAAATAAAGTAAGGGAAGACTAGTCAACAAATCAGCCTGACATTAGAGACCCCCATGGTAAGATCTCTTTTGATTATGTTCATCATTTACTGATCATAAAATCAAGGCCTACATGAAAACAACTTACCTCAAATCACATAGGTTAGACATAATAAATGCAAGTGTGAATCTGGAATTCAAGAGCTATTTGAACTAAAATAAGCAAATGAAGAGACAGAGTAAGGATATCATCAAAGGAAAGCCCTGTAGACTAACAGTATATGAGGAAGGAGGAGAAAGCAGGAGTCGACGTAAGAGAAGAAAAGCTAGCCATGAGGGCTCACTCTGCACAGGCACGTTCAGTAGACCAGTTCATTTAATTCTCATGCCAACAGTAGTAGGTAGAAATCATAATTTTCCTTATTTTATAGATGAGACAAAGAGGAGTGAACAAAAAGGTCATGGTCACCCAACTAGTAAGTGATGGGGGAAAGAATTGAGCCCAGAAAATGATGGTAAAGTGCAGGCCTTAAACACACATGATACCTATGTGACTCAAGCACACACCACACATTGTACTAAAAGCAAATCACTCACAAAGAACATTTCATAATGTATATTCACAATCATAGCTGAATGCCTAGGACCGGTGTGTAATAAACTGTTTCCTGAAGGTTTCATGTTCCCTGGAACATCATAGTCTGTGGAGTTCTTGTGTACTACCCCATCTCCTTTTCCCTTGAGCTTAACTCTAAACATAAAGCTTCCCTGTAGTATAAGGAACAATGTTTAAATTTTAATAGTACAATGGACTTCGTATGTGTTGAATTCACAACTTTTTAATTAAATTGAAATCCCATATTTGAAGCCTTGAGGCAAAAAAAATCATAAGTATCCACTAATATGTGTATGTAAGTACTCACAGTATACTGGAGTTCTTACATATGAAAAAGCATATGCATAAAAGGAAGCACCACATGCATGCAATAAATTCAAAGCTGCCTCTCTTAATTAAAATACTGTCTGCAATAATTCATAATGGAAATTCCTTAGGACTCAAGCTCTCACTTCTTCGAGTTGCTGAATAAGATTATACAACACAACAGTCTCAAAGTGTCTTCCTCACATCAACTCATCAATATCTCCTAGGAGTTTATTAGAAATGTAAATTTGGGCCGTTCCCTAGACCCCTAATTTAAAATCTAGGAATGGCATGAAGGGATCTATGTTTTAGTAAACCCTCTTCATCATTCTCACGCACCTAGAAGTTAGAATAAAACTGCTATGGGGACACAATTTCAGAATCGTAAGACAACACAAACGCTTTTTAGTAGAAGGAGGTCTAAATACTTTTATAGATGTAACTAAAGATCATTATAGAGGAAAGAGGATTGAAAAGCTATCCACTTGGTAACAGGCTATCCACCTTCTCCATACATGCTTCACGTCCTTCAGTTAAGATAGTACCTACTGCTGCCTTAACCTCTTTAAGATTATTAGTATTAATGTATACAGAGAAAATTACCAAATTATGTTTTCATTCTTAAAACATAGGTTGCTTTTCATAAAATTGGTAAAAATTGCTTTTGCCTCATATGTTTGTGAGCATTGGCAACACTTTAATTGAACAAATACCGGAAACTGTGATCTTTTCAACTTCGGGCAATTTTGATCTTATCATGACTAAACATTGCCCACTGAGACTCAGGCCACTATTTTAAGAACTAGACTAAATAAGCACAAGTTCATTTAAATATTTGCATTTTCTAGTTCAGATCATTAAACTATATGCATAATTATGTAACACCTGATTAGACATTCTTTGTTTTTTGCTAATTCACTAACCATTGTGAAAAACATTGTTTTGTTTGTTGTTCATTTTTTAAGAAAGATGAAAGGAAATTAGGGAAAGGAAAAACAGGGAGGAGAGGAGATAATCCTTTGGTTTAAAAAAAATCACCCAAAGTATCAAATAATCCCAATTGCCATAGAAGGACAAAATGTTTTATGTAAATTATGTGGTTGGGGATAAGATTGATGTTGTACAAAATCTGGGGGAGTAATAGGTGTGTGAGATTTCAGGCACTGTCATATTGAATGGGACGAGGAGACAGAAATTATATTCTGCTCTAATTATATCAAACTGTATTAGTTTCAACTGAAATAATAACTTCAGTGCTTTGAAAGAGTAATATTTTGATCCATCTATGAAATTTTACCTATTAGATATAACTGATGAAAATAGATTTTGGTTGCCCAAATTTAAACATTGTTTGAGGTAGAATATCATTAGAAATGGAAAGGATTAGAGACTAGAGCAGCTATTGTGAATAATTTTGTTATAGTGATCTATTTTAATGTAAGAAAATTGGACGATAACTTCTAAATATTTTTTAAAACTTGTTTTGTGATTATGGATTATGTATTACCTGTGTATTTTATTCCTATATGTATATCAACAAGATCAAGAGCTGATGAATTTCACATACAGATAAAGTCCTAGGTAACTTAATTAGAAAAGGCAATAGCCTTTGAAGGTATATATCATTAATAATCAGAATAGATGCTTTACCAACAGCATAAATAACAGTTACCTTTACAAATGCAACAATTTTCAAGGATATTGTTGCTAGGTACAAGGAGTTCATCACAAAATCCATTAGATTCCACCAGTCGTGGATGTAATCTTGAAGTCCGCCATCCCACATCTGTTTAATTTCTCCCCATATAAAACCTGAAATTATAGAAAGATTTAATGTAAGTGTGATTTTCAATCAAATCACTAAAAAAAGAGAAACATACAGCTTAGCCATAGATCTTGACACCCAGGAGATCATCCAGGTATGCTGGATACAAATGTGTCTTTGATAGGTGATCATACTGACCCATGTCTGATCATCCCAGACACATGCTAAGACTGGCAAGACACTAAGCTAATTCTAGACAATCCTCTGAAGACAGTCTCACTTTTTTTTATTCATTTGACAAATTCATAAGAATTTGCGATTTTTAAGTTAAACTATAATTCCTCTAGAAGTATATATTTCTCTCACAGAAGATACAACATTTTCTTGTAAGTAAGTGCCTTATGATCTATTTTTATTCCATTAGTCCAAGTCAAAATGACTCCTATATTCATGAGAAATGACATATCTAGACAATGTAACTGGCTTCAGACAGTTATTGGATTACCCTATTGCATTTCTTTGAATAATTGGTACCTTCAGAGACCAAATTTCAGTCTTAGGGAAAGGATAGTTATAACAATCATGATAATTCACTAACCGACCTTATTATCTAGCAATCACTTCAAAGCTATATATCCATAGAAAATATAAAGAATTTACATATAAATTCTTTCCTTTATTCTGGTCACATTTTAAATAAAAAATGCTTTATTTTTAAATTCTGCAAAGTGCTTATAAAATGTCAGTGTAGATCATTATTTTATTTCTACAATCTTATTAAAGTTTTATAATTGTGTTTCTAGAGCTTGATGATGAAAAAAAGATATCAAAGTATCCACAATCAGGAAATATGAAAAAGATAAATATAATATTATAAATATATTAATACAAGCAAGCAATGAGACTTCTTTAAGATAGTAATAACATGGAATGTGAAATGTGTAACACTTAGTTGAACATCTGCTAAGGGTGTAAAAATCTGGAGAAAGTATTGGCCCTATACTAAAGGCAAGGAAAGGTCTTATTTTGGTGCAGTCATCAGAGAGATGAGAAACCAGGGAGCCTAAATTTTATAAGCATGTTCCTTAGCTCACCTGTGGCAGGGTGCAGAAGGAAGACACACTGGCATCATATAAGTGAATAAGAAGAATTCAGCAAAAATTTTTAATCAAACTTCCAAAGGCGGAGTGTGAGCTAGAGTGAACAGAACCCTGGGAGCCACAGACATGAGGAGAGTTTCTATTCTCTTGCTTGCCCTTCTCCATGGACTCCACCTACTGCTCACAAGAAAGACAGTAGAGCAAGCCCACAGAGGCTGTTCTGTGGGAAAGGCATGAAGTGCCTCCTCCCAAGGAGCAGAACACTTTAGCCCCATGGAAGAGTCAGGAAACAGTCTAGGGTCAGGATTCCACCAATTCCATTAGGTTCCCTACTGCTGGGGGGTGGGTGTGGGGGTGTGGTGGGTGGAGGGGTGGGGCAGAAGACTCTCCCTTGTACATAACCTGCAAAGTTTGACTTCCAGGGAAAAAAAGGTGGATCAGTGAGAAAGTTCCCTGCCTATCACCCAGGCAGAGGCTTGCCCAAGTCTGAACTTGGACCAGGACAACAGAGAAGCTTTCTGCCCTTCACCACCAGGCTAACAAACACCAGGTAATGTGTGGGAGCTGATAACCCTGGAGGGGCCTCCAAGGCACAGGTGTCTACAGGAGGTCAGGACCTGCAGGTGGAGCAGGACCTGAGGACAGTTCTCCCTCCCTGTACTAAAACTAACTCCAGCAAAAGCAAAACCTAAACACAGCTCAACTCCTGACTATAGCTCCTCTAATCCCTGAACTAATCTAGAAGAGAAGGGGTATGTACATGCATGTTTTCAGGCACACATGTTTTGTATTTCTCTTGCTAATCTTCTAGATAGGTAAAATAAACAACCTTGCAAAACACCCATTCACACACACGGACACCCCAGAACATAATGTTCCATATTCAAATTGCAAAAAAAAGATGAAGCATTGAATTCAGACAAGGGGAAAAAAGACATTTGCATCTGAAGACTGATAGAAAACTTCTGGACTAAAACTAAATAGGACAGAAGACACAATGATGTAAAATTTTTTCCATGCAGAAAGGAAAAAAAGTCAACTCAAACTTAGACACAGCATAAATAGCACTAATAAATGAAGATTTACTGAAGACTTTTTCAGGCACACAAAATCTGAGACAATTTATTACTGCCAGGTCCATGCTACAAGAAATCCTAAAGGGATATTTTTTAGCATAAAACTTATGATACTAGACAGAAACTTAGAGTCATAAAAAGAAATGAAGATCTAGAAACATAATAGTTAAAATACAAATAGACCAGCTAAGTGGATCAAACTTGTAATCCCAGCACTTTGGGAGGACAAGGCAGGAAGATCTCTTGAGGCCAGGAATTCACAACCAGCCAGGGCAATACTTAGTAAAGTATCTAAGGATTGGGAAAAAAAATATCCAATGTACTTGGTACTACTGTGAAACCAATTTATAATCACTCACACTTTCATATGAAAGATGATCACAACTATAGCCCAGGATGAAGGAGGGAAGGGAAGGGGGAGGGGAAGGAAGGAGGGTGGGTGGTTAGAGGGAGGGTTAATAGGGGGACCACACCTGTGGAGCATATTGCAAGTACAAGTTGGATCTATCAGGTGTAGAACATGAATGTCTTAACACTGTGATTGGGTAAATGAGGTGAAGGCTATGTTAATTAGTAGGATGTAAGCACTCCAATTTGTACAAACAATCAACACTTTAAATCCCACAATGGCTTAAATGTATTTTCATGATATATGTAGAAATGACTTAATAAAAAACTGTATTCCAATAAAAATAAATAAATAAAAAGTAAATATACTTTTGAAGTATATATATATTTTGCAGTTTTTGGCCAGGGCTGGGTTTGAACCTGCCACCTCCAGCATATGGGGCCGGTGCCTTACACCTTTGAGCCACAGGCACTGCCCAAAGTATATTTATTTTTATTATAAGTAAGTATATTTATTTTTATTTAAAATTTCTCTAACAAATAATCAACTGCCTAAAGAAAAATGGTAGTGCTGTATTGTGGCTTATAACAGATGTAAAATTAAAGTGTATGATGTTAGCACAAGACAAAGAGGAAGAAGATGCACACCATGGCAAGGTCCTTATGCGATGCCTAAACCAGAACAGGTTTTGAAATTAGAGCATGATAATTTAAAGATTTACATTATAAATTTTAAGTTACCCTCTTAAAATATTTTTAAATGTATAAGTAGAGGGCTATAAAAGTAAATAAGTTAGTGTTAGACAAATATTTACTTAGTCTGATGACAGGCAGCAAGGGAAGGAAATGTGTTCTGAAGAACAGATGGAACGAGCAGAGAAAACAGCAGTCAAGGGGCAGAGTTTTCAATTCACCAATATCTACAATTACACTGAATGAAATATATGGTTTAAACACTAATAAAAAGACACACATGCTCATACAGGAAAAAAACTGCAGGACACAGTTATACTATAATTCATCCATAGGTTAGATGTAAAGAAATAATAAAGACATAACAAAGCACTGATTAAAAGAAGGCTCAAGTGTCTCTGCAAATATAATATAAAAGTAAGATAAGTCAGAAGAAGCAGTGTTACGAGGTGTGTAGAGGGCTGAAACATAACCATAAAAAGGTCAATTCACAGAGAAGACAGAAAAATGTTAGATGTACATACAGTTAAGATGCCATAATTATTAAAATTAAAATGAGAAATAGAGAAAAGTACACTTATGATTGGAGTCTCATTATTCTTCTCTCTGTAACCAATAAAATGAGTAGTCAGAAATTTAGTAATGGCATTGAATACCTAAACAATACTATTAACTATGCAACACAGCAGAATTCACATTTCTTTCAAGTGCTCATGGAATGATCATCGAGATAGAGAATATAAAGGGATATAAAATAAACCTCAACACATTTACACAAGTTAGAACTGTACAAAGTGTGCTTATGTCCACAACAGGATAAAGAACAACAGCAGCAAAAAATCAAGAATGGAATGTATCTGGGAAACCCCTAACTATTTTAAAATATTGAACAACCTACTTCTAATAGATCTTGGTTTAAATAAGAATTTATGAGAATAGTTGAAAAATATTTTGTAAAGATTGAAAATGAATATACAACCAAAAGTTCTTTGAGATGCTGCCAGAGCAGTGCTGAGAGGACAATCTATAGCTCTAAATGCTTTATTAAAAAGAATAAGGAGCACAAGTCAATGATCTCACCTTTATGACACTAAAAAAGAAGAGAAACTTTAAGCTGAAACAAGCAGAAGGAAGAAAATAACAAATATAAAAACAGAAATCCATGATATTTGAAATGTACAACTTAAAAAAAAATCATGACAACAAAATCTAGTTCTTGAAGTGGTCAATAAAATTGATAAACCAGAGTAATGAAGAAAAAAGAGAGATGATATAAATGATCATTATAAGAAATTAAAGAAAAAAGATCAGTGCAGATCTTAACAACATTGTAAAGATAACAACTAACTACATAAATTCTATAACTTAAATAAAAAATTTCCCTGAGATATAAACCAAAGTCACTCAGGAGGACATAAAGTAACCTGAGCTGTCTGATATTTATTAAAGCAAATAAATACGTAGTTAATAACATTCCAACAGCAGCAGAAAATCAAGTTCAGTTGACTTCATGGTGAATTCTATCAAACATTTTATGAAGAACTAATATTGGTGCTAATCAAACTTTCCCAAAAATATAATATGAAAAAACATTTAAGAGGCAAGTATTACTCCAATAAATTATCAGAAAAAATGTTTCAAAGAAAACTACACACTGATAACTATCATAAGGATGCCAAAAGATTCTAAACAAAATATTAGTGAATTAAATATTCACTAACATACATCAATGATATTTTTATCACTGTAATATGTAACAATAACGAAAAATCAAGATTAAGTGTTAGGAAATGCAAGGTTGTTTCAAAACTTAAGAATCAATCAATTTAATTTACAAGTAGGTTGTTTAATTTTTAAAAATAGTCAGGGGTTTCCCAGATACATTCCATGCTTGATTCGTTGCTGCTGCTGTTCTTTATCCTATTGTGGACATAAACACACTTTGTACAGTTCTAACTTGTGTAAATGTGTTGAGGTTTATCTTTTATCCCTTAATATTCTCTATCTCTATAGCCCATCAACAGATTGTTGAAAAAATATGATCATTTTAATAAATGCAGTGTCAACATTTAGCAAAATCTAAAATCCATTCATGACAAAAACTTTCTGCAAATTATAAATAAAAGAGAAATTTCTCAATTTAATAAAGGATATAAATGTTATAAAACTCTATAACTACTATCATGTTAACATGTTCCATAAAGGGCCAGAGAAGAAATAATTTAGGTTTTGCATTTAATAAGTTGATATGAAATGTTCCAATCAACTATGTAGCAAACTGGTGAAGGTCCAGATATGGGGCCCTTGGTGTACTGACTCCCATGGTGGTGGTTATATGACTGTATGTGTTTGTTAACATTTTATATCTCTGTGCTGCTCCAAAAAATGTAATGTTTAACTTAACTTGAATGCAGTAAAAATCATACATTGATGCTGATGAGAGAAAATAGAATAAATAAATAAAACAGCATTATATATATATATAATTTATATATACTTTTTTCTTTTTTAATTTTGAGACAGAGTCTCACTCTGTGCCCTGGGTAGAGTGTCATGGCGTCATAGCTCACAGCAACCTCAAACTCTTGGGCTTAAGCGATTCTCTTGTCTCAGGCTCCCCAGCAGCTGGGCCTACAGGCACCCATACAACACCCTGCTAGGTTTTCTATTTTTAGTAAAGACAGGGTCTTGCTCTTGCTCAATTTGATCTCAAACTCCTGAGCTCAGGTAATCCACCAGCCTCGGCCTCCCAGAGTGCTGGGATTATGGGTATGAGCCATGATGCCTGCCAAAACAGTAAATATCATTGTAACATTGATTATAAGTAATATATGACTCATAATACATTTTTTCATTCTCTGCATGTTTAAAAAACAGTATAATAAAATTTTGAAAGAAATAGAAAAGTGGTAGATAGACATGATCTTCTATCATTAATTAGTGAAAACTATTAATAGCTATTTAAAATTATTGATGAAGTTTTATTTTTAAATTTTAAGTTACATTTAAATTAATAATCCAGATGAGAACTAATTTCTGGTGAATTACAGGGTTTATCTTAAAGTCTGCTGGAGACCGCTGCTCTATTCTATTTTTGGCTTTCTCTTTTGGGCTTCTTCCATAAATAAATCTCTCTTGGAAGTTCAGATAGAATTGGGGCATTACTGTATAGGTGATAATTTTTACCACCTCACTATTGAAGAAGAGTATATCACAACCGAATAAAGTATGATGCATGAATTGATGGGGAGCTGAAACTCATTTTAAACATGGAAATAGTTCTCTCTCCCACACCAAGGTGCTTTTCCTAGTAAGGCAGCGACAGTCACAGAATCCAGAAAGCACAGAGTCTGTGAGAAAACTAAGCCTCAAAAGAGGCAGTTTGAACCAAAGAGACACAGGGTTAACTAATACTATGCTGCTAGTTACAGGAAAAACTGGGACTGGCTCAGAATCTCCTAAATGTAGTACATTTAGAAAATATTTTCTTATTCTTAAGACTTTACAATGTAGCTTATCTGTTTGGCCTCGCTTGAAACAGCCAATACCCAGAGACTGGAAAATATGTGCGTGTAATAATTGATTAGACAAATGCATTTCAAGTTAATTTTTAGCAGAAGGCACAGTGATAAGAACTAGGACATGCCAGGTGAGTGAGGTGCTGGCTCACTCAACTTGCAATTGAGTTTGTGTCTTAGCCTAGTAGTCCCAGCCCTCTAGATTTTGGTTATCTCATTTCAAAAAAGAGAAGGGCTTCTAAGAAGTATGATTTTAGTAAATTTCCAGGCATTGCTTCTTCCTGTTCCGATTATCAAAATTTTCCTACAATTAATCATCACAGTAGTTGCCAATAGAGATGAAAAAGCATCTTGTACCAGGAGACACAGACTTGCTCTGGTCTGCCCAGAAGGCAGAGCTGGATCTTTGAAATGAAAAGCATAGAAAGACAGCTTCCAGCATAAAGAAGAGTTCTCTGGCAATAAGAGTTACTGTAAACCTGGTGTGGATTATCCAGTTTAACTGGTGAGCTAGAGATTCCAATCCAGAATTTTGCCTTCTGTCAGTATACTCCAGAGAAATTACAGCAATGAATGTAAAATTGGCCTATGTGATCTCTAAAATTCATTCCAACTGGATGAATTTGGGATTCAGTTGTTTTCATATTCGTTATAAAATAAAATCTATTTTAAAGTACCCGGTAACCAACCAGAGCATTTATGTTTTATTACCCAACACAGATAGATTGCATTATCTCCTTGCCTGCTTTTACTAAACTGAAAAGCCAAATGCGGTCACAGTCGCCAAAGCAGCTAACTTCAAACTCTTTGTGGGCAGGTATGCAGAGGAAGAAAGACAGCAGGCCTGAGTGCCTCAGACTGGGCAGCGTGGATGAGACGCCAAGTGTGCTCAGGATGGGCAGCATTTAAGTCGAGAGTTCTTTAACATCCAAGCAGACTTTGTTCTTAGCAGGTGGGATGAAGGCGATGAGATGTCAGCCGGAAGTTTAGACTAGAAGGACTCTAAGATGTCCTGAGAAGACTAACAATAAAAACTCATGTTTCTATACGTGGCTAATCCTTTGGAGGGCGAGAGGAAGACATTCAATCTGATTTCTTGACCACCAAAAATCTTATTGTACTTCTGACCTTTGAAGGGCACAATTGTTTGGGATATAACAAAGATCCTGGCAAAATGAGGAACTTGTGCTGTCTTTTTTTTTTTTTTTTTAACCTGAGCTATAAAGCTGCCAATAAAGTGCCCTGCGGGGAATGGGCAAAGATCATTCTGTGCTTTTGTTTTTTAAGCTCTAGATTGAACTGTCACTTCATCTGGCTCTGGTCACCATGTACCGGTTTGGTGGCTGTTGATTTTTGTTAGTTATAAGCATGTCAGGGAACTGCCAAGTTTCATCTATTCTGGCAACATTCACTGAATCTTTGAAGAAACAGGACTATAGGCAAACCAGAGGGTGCTATTAACTCCATGCAAAATGCATCCAGACAGTAAACTGTTCACGGTGAGCCCAAAGAGAACAAAGCTTAAGGGAGCTCCTGTCACAAAATGTTTGTCCTGTTCCCACAAGGGGAACATTTCAAAATTGCTTTTTGCTGTTTATAAACAGATGACATAATTTCTCAGAGTCCTGGTGGAGGCCTAATTACAGGCATGGATATCAAGACTGTGGGGACCAAGGAAGGAAAGATCACAGTGCAAATGAGTCAGACAATTTCCTTTTAAAGATATTTGTGGATGCTTGGGAATTTTTCCTATTTTTTCCTACCTTTCCCATAACAGTTTCCACTCATGGCGGTTCGAGCGTTCTGTGGTGTCCTACCCTGAGAAGCTGGCTGTGAGGATGAGCCAGGGCTCAGATGCCACACGGAACAGCCCTGCAAACACGTAACTCTGCAAACAGATGTTGTCTCACCCTGTGTGGCTGTCCATATTTGCACAAACCATAACCAAGAACCCTAAACAGACAATGAGTCACCTTGTCACCTATGGTGACCTCTAGGGCCTTTCATTTAAGCCCAAATACTGTCGGGAATCTGACCTTAGAAGTGTGTTCATAGAACACAGAGCTCCATGCTAAGGCACCAAATCAATGAAGATAAAAAGAACACAGTGAATTCTTCCCTGGTGGAGTTTTATTTTATTTAGTTGGTCTTCAAATCAGGGAATAAAAACATAGTTGTAGTCTCTAGATAAGATTCTGCTTCTATTGAAACAGACATTTATTTATTTGAGAGAGAGTCTCACTCTGTCACCCTGGGTAAAGTGTGTGGCGTCATCAGAGCCCACAGCAACCTCAAACTCTTGGGAATAAGCTATCCTCCTGCCTCAGCCTCCTGAAGAGCTGGGCCTTACAGATGCTTGCAACAATGACAGGCTAATTTTTCTATCTTTAGTAGAGACTGGTCTCACTCTTGCTCAGGCTGGTCTGGAACTCCTGACCTCAAGTGATCCACCTGCCTCAGCCTCCCATAGTGCCAGAATTACAGGTATTTAAATGAGCTGTTCTATTCAGTAGAGGCTCATGATATGCTGGGACCCTGAGAGGCACTCAGTTAAGGGGCAGCTCCTGCTGTCTCAGCATTGTATTTAAAGCACAAAGCTGAAAACATGGGACCCAAGTATCCGCTTTCTGAAGAACGCTAACAGAAAATTATAGCTGTCTCAAGACTGTAAGTTTCAACTAAGTACACAAAAAATAGCTGAGCACTGTGGTAGGCGCCTGTAGTCCCAGCTATTTGGGAGGGTGAATTGCTTGAGCCCAGGAGTTTGAGGTTGCTGTGAGCTATGATGCCACAGCACTCTACTCAGGGTGACAGAGTGAGCCTCTGTCTAAAAGAAAAGGAAGAAAGAAAATATAGTCAAATCTCCCCTTCTAGGACTTACCAAAATACATCAGAACCATACCTATCTATTATGAACCATTTCCCTCTGCAACCCTGTGGCAGGGAGAGGACTGGGAGACCAAGGAGGCTGAGAGCCTGAGGACAGGGCAGTGCAGTCCTGTGCTGAGAAGGACAGTCACACTCGCAGTACTGCTGCCTTCCAAAGTCAAGTGAGGGGACTCCAAGAAAATCCCTCACAAAGTCAGGGGGTTTCTGTATGGAGAAACTGCTCCCTCATTCCCTGCTGGAACATCTGCTTGGAAGTTGGCTTTCTTATCTTGCCCTGGGTCTAGTTCAGCAGGGAAAATAGAAGCACAGTGGGGCTTGACCGTAGTGTGGCCCATGGCAGCCTGACCTCCTGTAAGGAGGCACAAGGTTCTGTGATGCTCCTGGGGGTAAATGGGTATTTTAGAAAAGGCTGAGTTTGAGCCATATTGCTAGGACTCAAGAGGGACTTGTGAACATCACAGGACCCCAATAAGTACTGACTGCTGGTTATAGGAGTTGAGGCACTAGAGGAAGCTAGGCAGAGGTGAATCTCTGACTCCAAGCACTGTGCAGTGCAGAGGCCCAGCAGGGCCCTCAGGGACACCTGCATGCCCCTTGCGAGAGTCAGAACCTCAATGCCTGCCAGACTAGCTATGGAGCAACAGTCAGGAAAGAGACTGGGACAATCAGCAAGGAAAGAGCTGTCATCAGGACACCAGTTAAGTAATGAAGACAGTTAACTTTTTCTGTCATCCCTATCCCTAAAGCACAAGAATGGAGAAACATTAAGAGTCTGTGTCCCACCTTTCATTCTAGCATTGCCGTACCAGGATGAACAAAAGAAGGACAGTTCCATCCAAACTATGTGGTCAAGCCTTTGTTGGGAAGAAAAGATGTTTAAACTTATTGTAAGGTTCAAGTTTTAAACTGAACTGGACTTACTATTAAATAACTCAAAATTTTAGAAAATGTGTGATGCCTAATAGTGATATCATTAAGAAGCAATGGAAGGGCATTGATGCCAGGTAGCTGGGAGAGCCACTGGAGGAAGTGAAACCCTTTCTTGTTTAGATTTTAATGAGTTGAAACTCCTTAATAAAACCAGAAATGAATTTGAAATTTGCATGGAATTTAACTTCCAGAATCATTACTCAATCTTGAATGTTTAAAATACCTCTGGAATTTCTAAATCAGCTAACCATAATCTGAATTTTTCATAAGAATCCATAGTAATTATAGTCAGCAGATCATACTTCATAAAACAATGCAGTTGTATTCTTTTTATAGTACCACTGTTTAATTTAAAAATGTCCATGAAAAGTAAGAGATAGGATGCTTATATTGATGGGAATAGAATGAATAAATATTTTTTCAAGTCTTTGCTCAAGTTATCTTTTCAATGAATAGCAGCAGCTCTTGCTCGATATATAGTTTTGCATAAGTGAGTATCAGTTTTTTCACTATGAAAATTACCACTCTCAACTTAAGATAAATTTCTTAAACCAACCTTCCTTCCTTCCTTCCTTCTTCTCTCCTCCCCCCCCTTCTCTTCTTTTCTCTCTTTTTTTGGAAATAGAGTCTCTCTTTGTCACCTAGGCTAGAGTTCATTGGTATAATCATAGCCCACTGCACCGTTGAACTCCTGGGCTTAAGCATTTCTTCCTGCCTGAGTACCCTGGATAGCTAGGTGGGCACCACTACACTGAGCTATTTTTTTAAATGTGTGTTTTTTTTTTTTCTTTCTGGAGGCAGTGTCTTGCTAGGTTGCTCATGTTTGTTTCAAACTCTTGGTCCCAAATCATCCTCCCACTTCACTTCCCAAAATCCTGAGATTACATGTGTGAGCTCCCATACCCAGCCTAGTATTTCTAAAATAAATATGTCCAAGGAGTACCCCCTATACAGAGAAATAAAACATTTAAAAATTAATAATGTTCTTAAAGGAAGGAAATTTAGAGTTAGATCTCAGCAGCAATTAATACATGAAAAGCAAAAAAGAAAAAAAGGAAATATCTTCAAGTTATATCAAAGGATTTTATTCTTTATTTCTCTGGATAGATTTTTGCGGGGACTTTATTTCTTGGGATAGATGCTTTTTGGGGGATTAGAAAGCCACATGATGTTTTAGACTGGAAACAAGGCAGTGAAGGCAGTGTGTGACAGAGGGTGGCAGTAGTGATAATTTTGGCATATTTGCAAAATAATGTCAATCATATCTTAAAGAGCATCGCACCTTTACTGAGTCAGAAACATGATCCACTCAAATTTAACCTGTGTCAGAGTCTGAGCTGGCCACCAGAGGAGGAAGTCTGGAGACTCAGCAGGAATTCCTGGTCTGGCTTTTCCTCTTTCCTTCTCCTCCTGTATTTCTGGGGCAGGGTCTTGCAAAAGATGAAGCTCTAGCTCTGGACTGACACTGACAGAATCTGAATCTTGTATTCATCCCTTGGGAGCTTCTTGATCCTGGACAAGGGCTCTAATTTCTCCAAGTCGGTTTCCTTTGTGAGAGGTGAGATAGTAACATAATTTATTATGGTTAAATGGAGTACGCTTTCTATGGGGTTCAAACAAGAACATGCATTTAAATCTAACTCAGCGTCTGTTTTTTAAGTTCTTACTATTAATACTATGACTACTATTTTTATTCTGAACTAATGGAAACTTACTCTACATTCCTTTACTCTTTTTATGTTGACCCTCTAATTTCTGGTATTGACTCCTCCTTTTGTATCTTTTCCCTTCTTCCCTTAAATCACTTGAATCATGTTGCCAAATATTCTTTGAGACCTATAGAATGCAGTTTTGGTGTATCAGGTTTGTATTACATTGTGATGGCCTAAAAGAGTTCATTTTCTCTCCAATAATGAAGTCATTTACTTAGCATTTGTAGGTGTACACAAAACAATTTAAATCTTTGTAAATACTGACTTTGTTGAGATTTTACTGTATTGGTATTTATATGTCCATAAAGATGACCTTGAGGTATATTTTTCCTCACAGATAAACAGGAAAAATGAGAAGCATATGTTATACTGCAATGATTATATGATTTTCTTAAAAATTAAAGTAGTCATTTTAAATTAATAAATGGACATTTTGCAGCTCCGTTTGTCTATACGTGTTTGCAGTTCATTTGCTGAGATTATTTGGGCACAAAGCCGTGGGATGAATAGGGAAAGGTTTAGGCTATTTTTCATAATTGCAAGGATATTTTGGGCGGACGCCTGACGGATGGGTAATTCAAGAGTGAGGCTAAAAATACGAGTACCTGAAGCCATATGATCTTAATGACTTCAGATAAAACATGAAGAAATAGTCACAAGAAAGGAAGAATGTATATGCACAGAATTATTTGTCTTGATCTAGATGAGGATGTGATCATCATTTCTAATTTTACATCTCGAATGTAGCAGGCCTTGTTGAAATGTTCAGACTTGTTAATATCAACCTTTTAAAACATAAAAATATAAAATAAATCATGGAAATGAGAGACCAATTTTGTTAAATAAAAATTGCTAAATAAGTATGTGTCACAGGCAAGATGTATAATCTGGATATTATGAGAAATGCTTACTTTATGCCTAGGCATTCAATAGAGGATATTTTTAACAGAGCTTAGATATCCTCCCATGATACATCTTTCCCTCAGCTCACCCTTCTCATCATCATGCTTGGGGTGCCTGGATTTACATCCTGTTTAATGGATGCCACAATGCCAAGTCACTGGAGCAGCCATTTTGTTTGCTTGCAGGAACAAAGCATTTCCTGTTTTATTAATATATTAGCTTTCACTAAAGTTCTACTTATTTTATGAAACACATCATCTGTTCCATAATATCTTGCTAAATTGATTATATAAGTCTACATCTGGAATTTTCTATATAGGTACACCTTTTTGTGCAAGAGGATTAAATTATGACATGAGTTTGTTGCAACTGAGTTATAATGGACTCTGAGGAAAAATTCAAACTGGGTTTTGGGAAGGCAGGAGCTCTGGAATCCAAAAGTTTTATATATTTTTTTCCCTATTATACTTCATATTATGTCCAGAAACAAATGACATTTTTTGGAGATAAGACTACTGCTATAATTAGATGAACTCCTATAATGCACATTATACATGTAACATGCTTTATTTAGTTTGCATGTTAAGTTTCTATAGATAGAAATTTCTCATATGAATATTCTATTTCTTTCATATTCCTAGTATTTTATGTTAAAAATCAAACTCTGAATAAGCTAGAAGCTTCAGAATTATGGCACCACAGCAAATAACAGTCTCTGGTCTTTGGGTGTCCAGCTCCTTTCAGTCCATCATTCATTCTGTCCAGTGACATTTTCTCTCCAGACTCCTGAAAAGGATAGCCCTATTATCAGGCATGAAGGAATGTTTGATCAAACTATTGTTTGAATTTTTACTCTAGCTTGAATAGGTAATCTGAGAAAGATGTTGGTGTCTATCCATCTGGAATTTATCTATCTATTGTCCATAACTAGTTTTCTCCTTTGGTAAGAGCTGTGTGTCACAATGATCAAAATGGTAAGTTTGAAGCCTGAATGAGGCTTTGGATTTCTTTCTCACATACCAAAGATCATCCTGACAACAAATACCTGCAGGGAGAACTCTTGAGGCTAGTGATGAGAGAGAAGAGGGATTGACAACCTTTACTTTAGCAAGTCTAAAGTAAAAAAATTTCAAAAAGCTTTGCAGAATGATGAGTTACAACTTATCAAGGCCATCACAGCAGAGGGACAGAAGAGCCATTGTGGACTGCTTTCTAAAGATATAAAGCCCCAATAGATTTCAATTTATATAGTCAACAACATGTTGAACTTCAGTAGGAAAGTTGTTGATAATACCATAGAAACGTGTGTCATTGCACTAACCCACAAGACAACTAGGTCTGTATATGAGGTTGACTTAGAGTTATTATTGCTGAAAAATAGCAAAGAATGTGTTACATAAAACAACAGAAATTCCTAAACAAAACTATACATCTTAAGAATAAAACAGGATTAATTTGAAAACCTTTAGAACAGTGGTTCTCAACCTGTGGGTTGTAACCCACGGGAACTGTATTAAAGGGCCATGGCATTAGGAAGGTTGAGAACCACTGCTTTAGAGAGAAGGCTTTCAATAGGGAAAAATAAAGAATTTTGCTAATCATAAAAAGTGAAAATTTATGATATAAATGCAATAGAACCTCTGTAAGTTGACAACCCAAAGGACTGTAACAAACTGGTCAACATACAGAGGTGATCAGCATAAGGAACTAGGCCTACTGTACTGATACACCCATGTAGTGCATGTCTGGTCTATGAAAATCAGGTCAGCTTAAGGAGGTGGTCATGTATGGAGGTGGGCAATGTAGGGAGGCGTTAATAAGGAGGATCTACTATACACTCTGAATAAAATGAAGCTAAGCATGACTTAAGTCACCAAATAAGACCATGCTTTCTGTCTATATCACACTTTTGGTAGCAGGTTAAAACATTCATACCTGATGTCTTTGACGCTCCTCTCCTCCCCCTATTTCTCCCTCCCCCCACAAAAGATCAATTTTCTCAGAGTTAATGATAGCTCAAGTAGACAAGAGGATAGAATTCAGTGGGACTTCAGATGTCATCCATTCTAAATCTTTCATTTCACAGATTGAAGACACTGAAAATCCCTAGAGGTTGTGACCACCCATATTTTAATAATCTCTTAGTGGTAGACTGAGCATGTATTCAGGTCCAGGGCTTTTCTCACAATGGCCAATAACAGAGAGCTCTGGTCCCCAGCTCTGGTGCACAGACGGGCACCAGACTGTGGCCTGTTGGGAACCAGACTGCACAGCAGCAGGGAAGTGAGCAAAGCTTCATGTATTTATAGCCACTGCCCATGGCTCACATCACCACCTGAGCTCTGCCTCCTATCATAGCAGCCTCGGCATTCGATTCTCAGAGGAGCACAAACCCTACTGTAGACAGCGCATGTGAGGGGCCTAGGCTGTGTGCACTCCTTATGAGAATCCAGTGCCTGATGATCTGAGGCAGTGGTGCTGGTTCTGGGAAACAGCTACAAGTATAGATCATCATTAACAGAGTGGCCTGACTGCACAGAGACTATAATAAATTAAATGTTTTTGGGATAATATTAAAACTTCATTCCCCTGTCTGGGGAAAATTCTTCTATGAAACCGGTCTTTAGTGCCAAAGGTTGAGAACCACGGAATACACTCCTTACAACTGTGGATCTAGCAAAGCACCTAGAACTCAGACTTAGATGCAAGACTGCTCCTAATTCACTGGACTTGGTGAACATTGTAACTGTTTGACTGATCTATCTGATAAATACTTCCCTCACATCCTGTTATTTAAGCAAGATGATTGTTTACATGCATTTTTTTTTAATTCCGGGAAATCTCTTTTCATCCTAAAAATTTTCAGATAAATTAACTCCCTATGGTCAGGGCACCTTGAGAAAATGTTGCCTTTAGCAGATATTTTTCTCAGCTAGAATTATAATTCTCACCATTAAATGTATACCTTACTTAACCACATAACTGTGGTTAAAGTATAGTTTCTTCTAGCCAACATGCATGAAATATTCTGTCACAAGTGAAGTCTGGAGCAGAGAACCAAATGACTATTTTCATTGTACAAGTTTTTACAGTTTGGAGTTTCTATTTTTTATATTATTTACAATTTTATAACATTATATAATGTACATATGCATTTATTTGCTCGTTACCTATTCCTTCCAATATAATTTAAGCTTCAAATGAGGAAGGACTCTTTCCTGTGTTTATTTGTTGTTTTACTTTTGAATCACTGTCACACTGCACTGTGCTAACTGCTGAGGATGCCCTCGATGGCGTTAAAGAAAGATTAGAAATACTATAATTGCATGTGCTGTATTTTATCTATAGTATTTTTCAAAATGAAATGTTCTGTATTTTATTTGGGACATCAGGAATTTTAGACATTCAATGTAAGTTACTCATAATGGGAAACTTAACACCTTCTATAAGAATTGTTCCAAAAAGTTTTCTATGAAGAAAACTCCATTCAAGAACATATTCCAAATGAGAAGTATTTAGTTTAAATGAGACAGGTTAATTTTATCTTTGATATACAACTGCAATGTCATAATTACAGTGAAAGCTCTGTAAATTGACCACTGAAGGAACTGCAAGCTATGGAGGTGGTCACCATAAGGAACTAGGCCTACTCTACTGAGATGTACAGGTGGTGCCTGAAAATAAGGTCAACTTAAGGAGGTGGTCAGCTATGGGGGTTCTACAGTATTTTATTCCAAAGGACACCTACAGATTAAATGTTTTCTAATTTAATCAAGATCACCCTTTATGCACATCTTATTAATGAGTACCTACCCTATCTCAAAGTCTACTGGAGAATGTGTTTTCCTCTGAGTAACGAATGTAAAACATCAAATCTTGTCTGTATGAATTTTTGTTTTGCCAGCAGTGGAAGTGCAGTTTTTATAATTTTGCGAATTGCAAAGTAGAACTATTGAGAGTCGATTGAGAGAGGCCGTCTTTTCCCTTTCTGCCACTTTCTCATTTTAGAGTCTTCTGTTTTGATGGTTAACCCAAACTGACCTTCTGAGATTGCAAATCATGAAATCTGTCGCATATTTTCTAATTGTTACTTGATGAGATGGATATGATACCAGAGGGGTTTGAAATGATGGGCTAAATTGAGAAAATGTTATTTCTCAGCAAACCACAGTATGATCGATGAAAGAATAATTAAATGTAATTTTTAACCATGGCTATAATAAGAAGAAAGTAAAACCAATTTTTCACTATTGACTGTAAGGTTTCTGCTTTACAATGATTTGCTGCAGATCCAACACTATTTTCTTTCAATGACAAGAACAGAAAGAAAGGGAAGAATGTCTTTTTGATTTTTTTGCTATTATTTTGGTTTCATACAAAATTAAAACATAAATTTAAATGGATTGGTTCCTTAAAACAAGGGCTGCAGTTACTTTATATACAGAATCACTGATTCTTTATTAATTTGTGCTTTCTTTTAGATGTCTTACCTCTTAGGAATATGAAAATGATTATTTATGGCCAATAAGAGATGTTGAGATGCTTTAATAGACAAACAATAAACAACCCCCCCCCCCCCAGATAATCACTTGTGGAATATAGAGCCATTAAAATATGGGATTCTAAAACTGAAGGTTACATTTCAATTTCTTGGGCTGCACTTGGGAGGGGCCCACTGCAGCTTCTAGAGCCTTCTTGGATCAGGTCTTGGAGCTATTCCACAATGGTCAGAACGGGTTTTAAAGAGGCCTACGTCCCAAACATTAATGAATATTATTTTCTGAGCAACAAAACCCCATGGCAGCAACACATTTTTATTATATTTTCTATAGTAACACATTTACCCAGGACCCACGGTAATATCATCCACTCGACGATGGTTGGCGGTGGGCCTTGCCTGTTCAAGTCGGACCTGTCGATGTGCTGAGAGGCCAGCAGCAGTAGGAACAGAAAGGTCAGATAGGAGGCTGTGTGGCAGATGAACTTGATAAATGGCTTTCTGATGAACAGTCCCAGGGGGCTTTTAGGAGCTATCAGGTAGCACACAGAGAAGACAGGGAAAAGAAGTCCTATTATGAAACACGTCACCATCTTCACAGCCCAGTGTCTTCTCCTCCAGCCTGGAAACTCGTCATACCAGCGAGATGCCAGCAGCTGTTGGCAGTTGGGCTGGGCAACAAACTGAATCAAAAGGAAAGGAAAAGGGAAAATAAGTCAGTGCTCTATGTGATGGCTTCAGTCCGTCCATAAGAACATAATAATTTTAAAGGCAGTAGCTCTGGTTTGCATAATATTATATCAATTAGAGAGCTGTAAGTAATTCTGTGATTAAAGCTCATGCACTGAACATTTATAACATGCAATGCACAGTGCTACATGCCTAGTGAGACACAACTCAAGTCAGAATATTATGGCTGCCCTGAGGAAACAAAAACAGAAATGGAGAATGGGACATGCATAGGATATGTTTGAATTGTAGAAAGCAGTCTTCAAAGACACACCCCACACCCCCACATGTATGAATACATGAATGCCACTGTTTCTTGGCTTAGTGGTTATTTCTTTGTTATAACATTACCCTTGAATGTTATTTTTATGTTTGTGTGTGCATTAACATTTTCTGTAATAAGCATTTGTTACTTTCACCATCAGAAAAGATAAACATACATTTAAATAAGTTGAGGCAATAAGGAAGTGCATGTGAAAGAGTATTAAGATCACCAGAAGGTACGGTGTCATAACTTAATTTGGCAGAACGACATAAATACTTTACCTAACCGTAACCAACTATCACGTACGAACATTTCACAAGCATGGCATCATTTTATCTTGACAACATGTTTGAGATGTAGAACAGACATGACTTTATTTGAAGGATAAGGACAGAAGGAGTTACAAGGGAGTTACAGGAGTTAAAGATTTATTGAAGGTTGCACATCTAGTCAAAGATAAATTATTAGATATTTGAGTATCTGGTCCAGGACTCTTTTTTTCTGTAAACTACCTTTTCCATTGCTATTGGTAGCTAAGCAATATATGAATTTAGAGGGAGTTTTCTCTCCCAGGTGGAATGGCCCAGGAAGGCTTCCCCGGGGGCACATTTGAATACATGGGAAAGGGAGGGGCAGGCCCTCCAAGGCAAAGTTCAGTGGGAGAGAAGTGGCGTACCCTGGTGAGAAAGTGTACAGGGGATTTAAAAAAAATGCCTCCTGGGGCCTAGCCCTGGCCAAACTGCAACCAAAAGATAGCCAGGCGTTGTGGCGGGCGCCTGTAGTCCCAGCTACCCGGGAGGCTGAGGCAAGAGAATCCCTTAAGCCCAGGAGTTGGAGGTTGCTGTGAGCTGTGTGACGCCACTGCACTCTACCAAGGGCGATAAAGTGAGACTCTGTCTCTACAAAAAAAAAATAGAAAAGAAAAAAAAAATGCCTCCTGGGTAGTTTTGATTGAAGTAGAAGTTTAAGTTCAACATGAGAGACTTGGAAAATCCTGTTAGCATCACAAAATAGACTTACTTTAACCAAACTTAATACCTGATCCCTTTATAGGACCCCACCGCACTCCACATTTCCCATTTTCTTCTTCAGTTCTAAGCTATATGCATCTTCTTTAGACAAGCCTTTTCCTCTATGTCTCTCTCTTTTTTAAGAAACAAAATCTTTCTGTGTTGACCAGGTTGGAGTGCAGCCAGGCAATCTTAGCTCACTGCAGCCTCCAACTCCTGCCTCAGCTTCCCAATAAACTCAGATTACACGCACAGCCACTGCACCTGGCACCTTTCCTTTTTTGATGGCAAGCAAGCAAGCAATCCCCAAGTGACTGAGAGGATGCCCTGTCTGAGAATGAAAGGAGAGATGAGAAGATTGGCTTGAAGAGCAGTTTCAGAGTTGATGTGCTCAACCACATGGATTAGATAAGCAGTGGTTTCTCATGCAGCTCTCTCTCTCTCTTCTCATGTATCCCTACTTATCAAAGGATACAGCACACAGAAATGTGTAATACACTGAATTACATTTATATTAATGGGTTAAGTAATTCAGATTAAAATGAAAGAGCATGTCTTCAAGACTAGAATCCCATCATCTTTTTTGTTATTTAAGAAATTTCAAGTTCCACAAACAGTAAAGTTAAATTTCATAATTCAAAAAATATTTTTTCTTTGCTCCTTGCCTATGCTTCTGTTCAAAGCCAGGCATCTGAAAAATAGAAGTTTTGTTGTGATATCTGTAGAGGACTGACAAATAGTGTTACAAGATCATTAACAAGCACTGTCCTCTTAGGAGCTTTATGTCTACCATCTCCTTTTTACTTTTACATTCACCATGGAATATAATATTCTTAAGGTATTATAATCTAGCACAGCTTTAAAGCCTTAGTAGAAGGGACTTAAAGAAACCTATGGAAAATGAAAGCTCTAACAAGCAGTTGCCATAATCTATTTGTCCTCACAAATTGAAGGAGCACTCCAAGTAACACATTTCTGGGACTCATCAGCTCTGTCCTTCTGGCCAGAATCTCATTAGAACATGAGGCGCCCAGGGCAATTGAATGAAGAACTTTATTGGGATCATTTAAGGTGTGTTTGGATAAATATTTCTGCAGACTAATACACACATATGGGCTGTGTTAAATTACCTAGAAGAAGCAAATAGTTTAATCCTCACAGGACACCTGCCATTGCCAAGTGATAGGTTAGCCTTGATTTTTCTTATTTCTGCTTTTTTTTTTAATTAAGTACTTCTCCTTTAATTATTGTGCAGCACATGCCTGTTCTTACTAAATGAATAGTGTTTTATGTTGCATAAAGATGCAGGGAGACAGCTGCAGAAGTGAAGATCAGAGAGAGGACCATAGGAGAAGAGCAGGAGTGAATGGGCATGACAACTTATTCCCCAAATGTGGCTGTTGTGTGGCTACAGACTGGCTCTAATTACAGGATTGAAATAACCCAGTTTTACATCCCTTCTTACCACACCTGCTCTTTACTTGTCTACACAACATTCCCTAAGTTTTGTCCCATTAATTAAGTGACTTTCCATTAAAAATGAGTTTAGGATTAGATAAGTTACCAAATCAAGAATTAAAATAATTAAACTTTTATATTACATGACTTTTCAGTCTTTAATTGCTAAAATATTTATTAAATTACTTCAATTATCTCATGCATTCGTTCTTTCTCTTCCTCCCTCCCTTTTGCCTTTCCTTCCATTTTTTTATGTTTTCATTTTTGCATTTTGTTCCCAACCTCCCTCTTTTCCTTGCTCCCCCCTTCCCTCTCTCTCTTCCTTCCTCTCTTCCCTCCTTTCCTCTCTTTCTCTTGTCCACTCTCCCTCTTCCTTCTATGTGCCTTTTTCTTTTTATCTGTTTCTCTCTCTGCTTACTGGGATTACTTAGGGTAAATCTCAGCTTTATCCTAAGCCCCTCTGAGTGACACCCTTGGAGAGGGGTCACCTGTGTATTTGACAGTGGACAGTGGGCCATTCAAACAAAGCGTTCTTCAGATGGGCCATCATGCTGCCTGCTGCCTGCTGGGAGCTGACAACTCCTGCCACCTCTGCTCCACCTTTCTAGGGCATGAGGAGTCATAGGAATGAACATTGTCTTTGCCATTTTATGACTAGGGAATGCAGGGTTTGTATTTAGGCACATTTTATTATAACGCCTTCTCTCTATATAGTTGTTGGCCTAGTCTAGCACAATTCCTGTCATCACATTAAAATTCATATTAAAACATTAAAAACATTCAAGTTTATATTTATATCATGTTGTGAAAAAAGCTGTTGTGAAAAAAATGTAAACTTCCCATCCCACCCTCTCAATAACTTTTAAAAAAATTTAGAAGCCTGATTTTATAACTGTTTATAGAATCATTGGGTCATGAGATTCAAAATATTGAAAACGTGGTGAAAATTATTGAATCTAATTTCCTTTTTACAAATAAGGAGAGATTTGGTTATCAAAAATTTAAGAACTACTAAGAACTACTTGAAAACCTGAAAACACAAAGGATGATGAAGAGAAAGACAGTAAAGCTGAAAAGTTTATAAAACAAAACAAAGTCAAATAAACAGAAAATGTCACCACAATGTAGGGAAGAATTAATATGTTAACTGTGTGTGGACAAAGTAAGCTAAAAATCATTAAAAAATTAATACATTCCTGCTAAGTAAAATTACTGGGTCATGTTTACTTGGTATTTCTCCTTTTTTTCATCTTTTGAGTTTTCCACTTTTCAGATTTTAAGATATACTATACTACAAGGCTATAGTAAACAAAGCATGGTAAGGGCACAAAAATGGAGACATAGACCTATGGATCAGAATTGAGAGCCCAGAGATAAAACCATCCTCATATTCCCATCTGATCTTTGATAAAGCAGGACAAAAGCTAACACTGGGGTAAAAAAATTCCTATTCAATAAATAGTGCTGTATAAACTAGAATGACCACATGTGAAAGACTGAAACAGCATCCATGTTTCTCACAAAAATTAACTCACTTAAAACATAAGGCATGAAACTATAAGAATCCTAGAAGAGAGTGGTGGAAAAACTCTTACAGATATCAGCCTAGGGAAAGAATTCATGAAGAAGACTCCAGAAGGAATCATAGCAACAGCAAAAATTAACAAATAGGACCTGATCAAATTAAAAAGTTTCTGAACACATTGAAGTAAAATTCAATGGGACTCAAGTAGGTGAGGGAGGAAAAGGGGTAAATTCACATCTAACCAGTAAAA
Source organism: Otolemur garnettii (assembly GCF_000181295.1). Classification (NCBI taxonomy): domain Eukaryota; kingdom Metazoa; phylum Chordata; class Mammalia; order Primates; family Galagidae; genus Otolemur; species Otolemur garnettii. Next base: position 1,111,393 of record NW_003852549.1, read on the forward strand.
TACACATATTTTGGGTGAAGGGCATACTTACAACTTTGACTTAAAATGTACAAAGCAAAACATGTAAACAGAATGTGAGTACCCCTGTGATATTCTAAAATTAGAAAAAAAAATACATGTAACATCAAAAGAAAAAGTTCATATCCAAACTTCTGACTGTGGCAATATTTTCTCTGAGAGGAAAATCTGGATTCTGGAAATAGCCATCTGGTTACTTTATCCATCTTAACTAAGTCAGATAGTTACATGGGAGTCTTAAATTGACTGCTGGCTGATTACAGAGTTGAAATTTTTGGAATGACTGATTTCTCTGCTCTAAGAGGACCACTAATTCATATACATGCCAGTTTCCACTGGGTATTATAGTGTGTTCTTTACTAATTCAAAAATAAACTATACTTTTTGGGGGTAGGGGTTATTTCCTCTGGCCACATATTTTTCAACAACTCATTTTATAATGTTGCAGACATGGTTTAAGAATTATTTGTAGGCAGAAAAAGTTCAGAGAATTATTTTACTATAGCTGAAAAACCCTTTCTGTTTTCTACCTCATACCCTTAATCTTTTCACAGCTGACAATGGCTTTTAGCTGTCTGAGTCTCTCCCTAATTTGTAGAGATAGCTCTGGTTGTGTTCCTAATTGAAATGATTCTTGTGGCCTCTGTGAGCACTAATCATCACATCATTTTCACTTTGTCCTTTCTTATTTAATTGAGCCAATAGTGTTCAGCATCATTTGCGAGTCAGACATTGGGCAGATTAAGTGGGAAGAGGGTAAAGATCTACAGGAACCACACAAATCTGTCTTCTGGGAACTCAAAATATGTTGGGACTGATCATGTGATGGTATAACAATACAGAGCATTTTATGACTTGTTAAAAATGATATGTAGGACATAAAAGAAATTAAGTCCAACATTAAATAAACAGAACAATTATAAGAAGGAAGTGGAACTGGTTAAACATGAACTAACCATCAGGATTGTGAAGGCATAGCTTGATAGATTAATGTATTTTAATTAGACTGTGATCTCAAAGAACTCAAAATAGACCTTTCATTTGATTCTATAATCCCATTACTAGGCATCTATCCAGAAGAAAAAAAATCATTTTATCATAAGAACATTTGCACTAGATTGTTTATTGAAACTTAACTTATAATCACTAAGATGTGGAAACAACCTAAGTGCCCATCAACCCAGGAATGGATTAACAAATTGTGGTATATGTGTATCATGGAATACTATTCAGCTATAAAAAGATGGAGATTTTATATATTTTTACTAAAGACTTTACATTCTTTTTAGTGAAGTATCACAAGAATGGAAAAACAAGTATCCAATGTACTCAATATTAAGATGAAGCCAAAAGATGATGTAACACATGCCCATACAAGAGAAAAACTCAATTCAATTCAAGTTGGGGGGAGGTGGGAGAAATACATCTTTCTGAGCCCCACCCTCAGAGTATTGGATTCAGTAAACCCAAGGTAGGGGTTCTACTAAGTTCCAAGTTCCCAAGGTGACTCTGATCCAGAGACCAACTTTCAAGAAGCATTACATTACTGAAAGACTTTTGAGTAATGTGAAATAGACTTCTAGTTTTTCTGTTTTTTTTTCCTATCCCCTCCTTTTTTGCTTAAGCAAATTTAGCTCAGTAAAGATGCCTTTAAAGGGAATTATACAGAAGTGACATATCAAGTAGATATTTTATGGTGCAGATTAGTGTAGTATCTAATTACAGGAATAGACAAAAAATATCAAGACTAATTGCCACAAAGTCACTGAACTCCTGTGCAGGTGAAAAAGTTGAATGCAGTGCAATGGCAGCCAGGGAATGAGAACTGGCAGAGTCACAATTCAGTATGAAGGTCAGGGGCCAAGACCAGTGTGAAACAGACTGGGACGCAGTGGAGATGAAAAATACAGGAATAGATGATAAAGGACCTGGGTGAAGGGTAGGCACACTTTGACTTAAAATGTACAAATGCAAATTATATAATCCGAATGTATATAGCCTTGTCATAGTCAGAAATAAATAAAGGAAGGAAGAAAGGAACCTGAGGGAAAATGGGAGAAAAATATGCATACACAGTTTCTCACAGATATTTACCCCATACATTACCATTGCTTCATCAAGACTCTAAAGTGATTTGCCTCATATTATACATTTGGACATTGTAAGGATTACACTTGATCTTAGCCAAAAGGCTGAGAAGCGATAAAACATTGTAAGGATTACAATATCCTTGTCTTTGAAAGATCTCATTGGTATTTGGATCCTGGATCTGTTGCTTCCTGACTGTGTGAATGTTATTAAGTTATTATATTCTCAGTATGTCTTATTCCTAATTTTTAACATGAGGATACATAGCGTCATTGTAAAATTAAATAAATTATTCCATGAAAAATACAGCAATTCTCAGTTTATAATGTTAGATATTATCATTATTGCATATATACATATATTCTTACACACAAAAATATGTGTACATATATATGTGCATATATATACAATCACTAATAGACATGTGCTCAAATATAGAATACAAATTAACTTTCAGCGTATGAAGGGTATTGTTGTTTACCTCTCGCAACCTGGTGCAAGGAGGGAGAGTTGACCTGAGTGGAAATGGTGGGAAATGAAGAAATAAAGCCAAGAAAGACAGAGACAGACTAAGAAAGACAGGAGATGAAAGATTGGATGGTGCTGGTAGGTCTGACACAGCTGATGGCAGCAGGCAGTACCTGAATCATGGAAACAGCTTTACTTTTACAGTATCTTAACAAGATTGCATACATCTTAATACATGAGGTAGGGATCAACCTTAAAGAGGGAAAACTGTGTGCTTGCCAATAATAGGAAAAGCATCCATGGGCTATGTGACTTCTGGCAGGTGGAAAGAATGTTGTTAAAGGAGGAGAAGTAGTTGGGGGTTGCTCCCTGAGCATTTCCCAGGCTGTGGGGGTTCTGTGGGTGGCGCCACAATGTCCCCACAATACCTATTTATATATTTTTCCCTATAGTATAACCTAACTTTAATTAATATGATATCAAGGTGAGCAATTAGTTTAAAAAGAGTCCTGCAAAGAAATTACATTCATAAGATAATATGTAATAATAATTATTCAAGCATAAGGGAATACCAATAAAATAACTAGCTAATTGAGTTTTCATCAGCCTTGTTAAAAGATAAAAAGAAATACAGATTTAATAAAAGCTGAAAATACATTGGCTTAAAAAGCTTGCAAATAGTCAAGAAGATTAACGGAAAAACTTCAGCTTCTATCCTCTGCACACTATATTCTTGGCCAATAAGCCCCCTTGTCCTATTAAGATTAAAAAAAAATCTCTTATCTAGTCATCAAATCACCTAATTGTTTTTCCTGAACATATATGTTAAATTCAGACTTGCAGATTGGAATTCAAGGAACAGACTAATGCATATTACTGAAGCATCACACTGGATATCTACATTATCAGGAGAGAAGGAGATGACTAAACACCATTTGATAGGGTTGGTGAGGCAGGGGTACAATTAAATTTCTTAAAGCATTCCTGGGCCTAATTCAAAATTGGTTTGACAACTGAGCTGAGATGATGAGTGGGCAAGTAATGGAAGTTGAAAATGGCAGAGGCAAAGAGACTCAGGTGGGGATGATGATCTCAACACTGGGTACATTCAGCTATTGATCTTGACAATGAAAATGCAAACAAAACTCAGTTCAGGATGTAGGGAGGTGAAGTCAGTAAATAGCACTTGGTCAGTGAAAATCACAGGGGTGGCAACTGGCACAAAGTCTACGCCTATTCACGAATACCCCGGTCAGATCTCCTATGAAGATGGTTTCAAACTCAGATGGAAAAATGCAGTCATTTCTAGTTAGTTATGAGATCCTTTCCTAAAATGAATAGAGATGTGGAGGCAGAAAATTATACTGCAATGAAGAAATCATTTGACTGTTGAATCATGCAGGTTAACAACAGATGGGAAGGGTAGATGGAGCACAGAGAGGGAGGTCTGGTCCAGAACCCTGGATGGCCTGGTTCTCTAATCTCTGATGAGCCACCAACATCTCTGCACAGAGCAGCAGCGAGTTCAGATAGGGTGTTCCACTCTCAGCCAAATCTCCCAGGGAGACTCCTACAGAAGACTGAACTCTGCTCTACCACCTTCCATTAGCACAAGAATCCAGAGAGGGAGGGAACATTTATTGTTCTTATGAGATAAGAGGCAATGGTCACTTTTTTCCTTTCCCTATTCCTTTTCACATAACATTAAGATCTATTGTCGCTAAGAAAATTAAATTGTACAAAACCTTACAAAAAGGAAGACTTATTTTATATGTCTTTCCAGAATCAGAAGTTGTCACAGAAGAGAGTTCCTCTTCTTCTCTGCCATAGATATCAGTAATACATGTATAAGGGTTATATGTGTTTCAATAGTGTTAAGTCTATAAAAGACACTTTTTAAATTCTATTCTTAAAATCATGAATAGGATCATTCCTCTTGGGATTACTAATCCCTTTTTCTTCCTCCAAACTCTAGCCTCTGACAACAACTCCACAGACAAATTTTCTAGGTTAAAAAATTATAATAATCCTCAATTGTTAATTATCTGTTTATTGAGGTTGGAATGAAATTATTCTATGATATAGAGAAAAAAAAATCATGTGTTTTGGAAACAGTAGTGCCCACAAGTAACTGACCCCTGCTCCTGTTACCTGGTCTAACTTGTCCGACAACAGAAAAAGTGAACGGACAAAAACAACACATGAGAAGGCAAGAGTAGAAAGTAGATCCTATAACTCTACCAGTCTTCAACATCACTTCCACTCAGGAGAGAGGAATGAGGCGTGAAGTACCTGTTAAAAGGAAATTCTTTCTTTGGCATCATTTTAATTATTTCTCATTTTCTCACTCATCCAATGGCTACTGATTCCTGCTGAGGAAACATCTCTGGAGTTCCTCCCAGTCTGGACCATCTTTACATCTCCTCTGCCACACCCTTAGACTAGTGCCTCTATTTCTCACAAGGATTAGTGATAATTGGCTTCTCTCCATCTTTTTTTGGGATTTCCACTTCCTGTGAGTGCCAAGGTGCTTGTTCACAGTCTGGTCTATGTGTCCTTCATGCTGGGTCCCTAAGGAAGGGCATTTCCCATTACGTGAGGACAGATCATGAGGCTGGGAGAAGTAGGACCTGATACACAACAAGCTGTTGTACATGAGGAAGTTAGTTACCAAAAACTTAGACCCACAATTCTTTGGTAGGTTGAGTGCCAAAGGAATTCTTTAAAGACCCTCAACCTGCGACCCAAAGGATCTAAGTGGATAAAAACTTCACTGATTAATTTTCTGATTCATGGAATTTTTATTTTGTGGATTTTGACACATTTTTATTTTGTGGAATTTTTATTTTGACAATTTCACATATAAACTAAGTAGAGCAGCCGTTGCTGAGCACCTCCCTACCTTGAGCACCTCTTTAAGTTAGCCTAATTTCCATAGACCAGACATGCACCACACATATGTTATCAGTGCAAGAGGCCTCGTTCCTTATGTTGACAACCTCTGCATGCAGACCAGTTTGTTACAGTTTCTCCCTTCAGCCGTGAACTGAGAGGCTTTACTATATATATTTAAATGATGTTTGAAATTTTATTAAAAAAATGTTATTTCTTCATTGTGTTAGTTTCCTAAGGGCCGCCATAGCAAAGCAACATAAACCAGGTGACTTAAAACAACACACACACACACACACATATATATATATATATTTCTTTTTTTTCATAATTCTGAAGACTTAAATTTCAAAATCAAGGTGTGGATAAGGCCTTGCCCATCTAAGATTATGGGTAGATAGTCCCTGGTTTCTTTCAGCATTCTGGTAAGTGGCTGTCACTTCTCGGCATTTCCTGGCTCAAAGCCACATTTCTCCAGTCTCCTTCTGTGTCACCACAGTGTGTTGTTGACATTGGGAAGTTCTCCCGGTGTCTCACTTCACATCATTTTTCTTTTTACAAGGAATCAGTCACACTGGGTTAAGGGCCCATCCTGCTTCAGAGTGACCTCATCTTTACTAATTTCACAGGGAATGACCCCATTGCCAAATAAGGTCATGTTCTTAATCTCAGGGATCAAGACATTAGTGTGTCTTTTTGGAGGACACAGTTCAAATCATGACATCCTTAATGACTCATTTTGTACTAGTTGCTGAGTATATAGTTTTTGAGCCTGTAGCTTACATAAAAATTGATATTTCAAATAGACTAAATATATTTTAAGTCTATAAATACTTAAAAAACCCATATAACTTCATTTGATACGCATTGTTTTACAATATATGACTTTTCGCCCCAAATCAATGTTCTAGATAAATTAAATATATATCAAAGAGGTGGATTGTGGCCTTAGATTCCTGTCTTTTAATCCACGGTCAATTTCTTCCCCCTCCTGACTTTTTTTTTTTTAAGGTTTTGAGACAGAGTCTCACTGTGTCAACCTTGGTAGAGTGCTATGATGTTACAGTTCACAGCAACCTCAAACTCTTGGGCTTAAGTGATTCTCTGGCCTCAGCCTCTCAGGTAGCTGGGACTACAGGCATCCACCACAATGCCTGGCTACTTTTTTGTTGCATTTGTCATTGTTGTTTAGCTGGCTCAGGCTGGGTTCGAACCGGCCAACCTCAGTGCATGTGGGCCAGCGCTGTAACCATTGTGCTACAGGCACCGAGCCTTTATTCTGTTTTTTAATTTTATTTTTTCTTTCCACAAGGATTGGTAATAAATACCAATGAATAAGAAAGAGTAAAGAAAACTATCAATTATATTATGAAATGAGGGGTGTCTGCAGAGGTAGTCAGCTATGCCTATTATGCAATTTTGAGATTGTTTGGAAAAAATTATACATATACCTAAAATCATCTCCCATTTTAGACTTCTGCTACAGCTAAATCTTCCTGAGAGCATTCTAGACACGTTGATATTTTAACTTGGGTAAAACATTACATTGTTTAGACAAGCAAAGAATTCAACAACTAATACATAATTGTCACCTAGTGGAGATAGGGCTTTTCTGCAGTGGAATGAGAAAAAAATTAAACTTTGGTGGCTGGGAAAATATGGAGTATAATACTTTGAACTGGTCCAGTAATATACTCTTAGTGAAGAACTCCAAAGATACAGGGGGAGATTATGAATATGAATTACCTGAAAGAAGACATCTAAGATATAGTAGTAGCAACTAGGAATCTCCAACATAAGAAAAACTCTGACTAATATTATTTTGCTTAGTTTGAGAATATTCCTAAGGTTAAATTACCAGCATATTTTTCTACTGGAAAATTATCACTCGAAAGTCACACAGATACATAAACATCAGTAAGTTCACAATTTGAGTAACATTTGGACTGTAACACTGCCTACCCATCTGTATGCATTGTAGTGATTAGTAGAACAACATCTACCCAGATAAACATGAACTCTTTTCCATTTGCTAACGGCCTGAGTCAAGGTTTAGAGAGTCCTTGACATGACAAAAACTATATAGTATAACTCAACTTCTCCCTGACTATCAATAACCAGGACACAAAAAATAAAAAATAAAAAAATGAGGACTAAGATGTGAATAGATACTATCAAAAGATATAATAGATGGTAAATAAACCCATGAAAAGATGCTCAACATCATTAGATATTAGGGAAACATAAATTTAAACCACAATGAGATATTACTACAGACCTACTAGAATGGCTAAAATTAAAAAGACTAACCAAAACGATGTTGGTGGGAATTTGAAGAAACTGAACTTCTGATATAATGCCCCTCAAAATGTAAATGGCCAACCATTTAAAGAACAATTTGCAGTTTGTTTTTGCTTTTGTAAGAATTAAACATACATCTACAATTGATGAAACCATTCTAATCTTTGGCACGTAACCAAAAGAAAAGAAAGTATATGTTTACACAAAGGCTCACTTGCAAATGTCATGGTAATTTTTTTTGTAATAGCCTCAAACCAGAACAGTACAAATATCTATAAGCCCATTAATGGATAACCAAAGATGACATATTCATATCATGGATGATTACTCAGCAATAAAAAGAATGAACTATTAATATAATACACATACATCGTTGAATACAAAAAATGATCATACTGAATTGGAGAAACCATAGGGGAAAAAACCACATATGGACAGGGTATGCCAAAAATTGCCTCCAAAGTCATCCTGTATGGGGAAAATGGGAAATTGTAGCTAAAGGTACCTATATTTACAAAATATTTATTACAAAATTCTACCAAAAGGTGGCCAACGCTCAGAGACTATTTTGTAAATGTTTTGTGTGTCAATTTTAGTTCAATAAAGTTGTTAAAAGAGAAGTCTTTCCCTATTTTCCTGGTATCTCGAGTGCAATGAGGATTATCTACCTCCAATCTGTTATCAACTTTATTCAGTCCCACTCCTTGGTTATCATAACAGAGCATCATAATATAAATCAGATATATGGGAATGTAAACTAGTATAATTATGGAAAATAGCATGAGAGTCCTCAGAATATTAAAAATGAAATAACCATATGGTCCAGCAATTCCACTGGTGGGCATATATCTAAAAGGGATGAAATCTGTACGTCTGAGATCTCTGCACTCCCACACTTATTTGCAGCTTTATTCACATTAACCAAAACACAGAATTAGTCTAAGTGTCCACTGATGTATCAATGTGTATATATACACAATGCATTGTTATTAAGCTTTAAAAAAGAAGGGTTTTCTGTCATGGATGGACCTGAAGGACATTATGTTAAGTGAAATAAGCCAGGCACAGAAAGACAATTACTGCCTGATCTCACTTCTATGTGGAACCTAAAACAGTGGAATTCATAAGCAGAGAGTGGAGGGATGTTGCCACGGGTGCAGGTAGCGGTGGAACGGGATGATTTTGATAAAAGGATTCAAAATATTCCTTAGATGGGCTTGGTGCCCAGAGCACGGTGGTTATGGTGCTGGCCACATGCACCTAGACTGGTGGGTTCGAGCAGACTCAGGCCAGCTAAACAACAATGACAATTGCAACAGGAAAATAGCCAGGCATTGTGTCTCTAGTCCCAGCTACTGAGAGGTTGAGACAAGAGAATGGCTTAACCCTGAGGGTTTGAGGTTGCTGTGAGCTGTGATGTCACATCACTCTACGGAGGGTAACATAGCAAGACTCTGTTTAAAAAAAAGAAATTTCTTAAATAGGAATAAGTTTAGAGAGATCTATTGTACAATATGGTGACTATAGTTAATACCAATGCATTATATTTTTGAAAATCATTAAGAGAGTAGATTTCAATTATTCCCACCAGAAAAAATTGATAAGAATGTGAGTAATGCAAATTGTAATGAGCTGGATTTAGCATTCTGCAACATATACAAATTTCAAGACATCATGTTGTACACATTAAAAAATATAATTTTTATTTAATTAACAAAGAGAATTAAACCTTCCATACAAAAATTAAAAAAAATATGCCATGATTTCAGGCCTAAACTAAGAAAATTAGTCTTTACCTGCCAAAATCTATCAGCCTCAGAGTTCTTCTTCTAACTCACACACTTTATGGCTGAAAAGGTGGGCCTTGTGACATGCATATCTACCCATCTTTCTAATTTAAAAATATAAACTATTAATATTTCATAGTCCCCAGGAGAGAGTCCCGGGTTTATCCAAGGCCTACAGGCTCTTCGCACCTTTACCATCCTCCTCCCGTCTCTCAGCCTTATATAGTTCTATCCCAGCCACACAGACCACTTGGAATGCTCCGCCAGGCCTCCGTTACCTGGACAGGTTTGTGTATACTGATACTGATACTTTTGCCTGGAATTCTCCATTTCCCACTTGCTCATGCTGAGTTCCTATTGGTCTTCTAACTTTGCTTCTAATTCTCCTGGTTACTCCCAGAGCTAACTGTTCTTTTTAATATTGATTTTGGATCTTGATTGTACAATTACAATCATGCCTGTCCACCATATCTCCTGCCTTGTGATTTGGGGGTACAGTGAAATATTAGAGAAGGGTCTGTCGTTTTTCATCATTTGATCCCTAGCACCAATGCTGGGCACCAAAGTATAAATGACTACCCAGTTGAATTAACTGCTGACCATAGCAAAATGCTATGGGTCCATTCAGTCAGGCATTAAATGCTTATGTAAGTACCACAGAAAAGCCTGGTTGAAGTCAGCAAACTCAATAATAAGAGGATGCTTCGGATTTTTGTGCCTATATCCAGAAATTCACTCCTTCTTCCTCTTCTTAATGTAACATGAACCAGCCCAGGCAACTTCCTAAGAACTCCACCGTGTTGCTTGAGTGTCAGCTGGAAAGGCTACTTTAGTCCAGGTTAGAAGTCAGCACGTAGAAGCTACTACAAATCAAGTCTGTCTTGGAAAGTAGTCTTTACAAGGCACAGAAAGGCAGAGTATTCCAAACAGTCGCCCAGGAAATGCATTTCAGAATAATGTGTTTCAATTTCACAAGAACTGAGGAAAGAGGGGGCGAGACCTGGAAGTCACAATGTGATGTTCAGCATCTTGAATCCTCTTCATTTTATTTCCTTACTTATTTTTTTTTGTAATTGAGATTTAGCCTTGAGCATCAGTGCAGACATTTCAATTTGTACACAATGCTTAACATATGTACCCAAAATCTAAAAAGCCAATTATTATAATTCTTTTTTAAACAGTTATTCCAGTGACTTTCCAACTTAAAATTTGGAGACAAATTTTCCCTAAGAGGACATCAGGTATCCATATCTTCAAATGTTGATAAGCTGTTACATAAGTCCCACCAATTTACAACTGACTAGCAAATATGATATTGCTTTTAAAATGTAAAAGATTTAAATGATCAGAAAAGAAATCAGAGTACTCATACTGCTTTAAAAGAAGATAATAATGACATTATTTATGTGTTATTTTGTGCAAACAGAATTATGCATGTCTAATGAAAATTGTATTTAAAGAAAGGATGACCTGGTGTTAAAGAACTTGCTCCTTGAATATAATACTATTAATGATACCCAAACATTGGGAAGAAAATACAAACACTAGATTCTTATGCAAGAAAAGTGTTGGTAACAGTATATAGGTAACAGAGAGTAGTGACATTTTTCTAACAGTCTTTGTAGAGAGGATGAACATGTTCACTACCCACATAACACTAAAACACTTCACAATTAAATTCAAAGATTTATTCTCCTGTTATTAATACTTACAAGAGAACATACACAGATAGATTAAAATAATTTGTATGTTTTGAAGGGGAATTTTCAATGTTTGGTATCACCTTGTTTCATAAAGTAAACATATCTTTAAATTCCACTTCATAAAGTTATAAGCTTCCGTGAAACAATCTGTTTATAATTTAGGAAGTATTTCTAAAAGGCTTTCAATAATTATCTTTAAATATCACAGGACATGAACAGAGTGATTAGTAGTTATATATATAAACTACTTAAAATCATAAAATCTTATTAAAAAGTCCGAGATAAATTTTAAAAGAAATCTAGTATACAGAAAGGGTTCAATTTCTATTAAATTTCCTATGTTCACTCCAGCTGAACCCCCAGTCCTCCCAGGCATCATGACTACTACAATAGGATTCAGGCAGTTCTATGGACAGTAATCCAATGACTGTTAATCCTCCTGCTGCCCTGGGATCCCTGAAATTGCATCTCTATGTTCCTTATTCCTCTAGAGTTCCTTATATTAGCTAGAAATGGTCTGATTAGGAGATGAAAAATTTCATACAAAATTACAGCTAATCAATTCTTCTTAATCTTTCCTTTATATTTAAGAAATGATGAATCATACTGAATGCCAGAAATGTAAGTCCCAGAACTGAAGGAACTATGCTTTTCACCTTAAACTCTTCTCGTCAGCTCTGTCTTTGGTCTGAGTCTCCCGATCTGCCTTGACAGGGGGAGGAGAGGAGAGGGCGGTCCTCACGCCCTCCACCTCTGATGCCAGCCTGTTCTAAAACAGAGACTGTACTTCTCAGTTCAAACAAAGATGTGTTCATGTGAGATAGTAAATAGAATCACAATCTTAGCAATAATAAAAATAAACCTAATTACACAGAATGCCTCTTTTTGGTACCAATACTTTCAGTGGAAATAAATAAAAGCTATGAGGAGATTTGCAAATGCTCAAGAATTTCTTGTTCAGTTCTCCAGTAGTGGAAAGTCCATTTGATAGCAAACAGAACCTATCTGCTTCACATCATCTAGACATATTATTGCCAACTGTGAGTAACTATTTAGCCACCTCCAAACATTTGTAATGCAATTTTTGGTACATCATACATATGTGAAATTCAGTCAAAATATTTACTTATATTTTTGTCAGGATAATTTTACTTTACCCAAAGCACTGATGAAGGCTGAAGACAGAACTGCTTTTCCTTTACTAAATTCAGTGGATATTTCCATGGGCACCTCATCCTCTGATCCCAAAGGCATTCAAAAGCCATGGGGAATATTTTCATCCCTAATCCTAGAATTTAAGAATGGTGAGTAATAGTATACAAAAATCACTTAAATCTATAGCCTTAATTTCCAGCATATCATTCATTCAGTTAGTTGAAAATGAAAGAGCTAAAGCTCCAAAGAGAGGCAGGGCAGCTTTCTTTTCTTTCTTTCTGTAAGTGGACAGCACATGAGTGATCTGCTGGAAAAGTAGAGATTCCTTATGTGCGTTCACTTTTGTTCTTGTGGATGTGTAATTGTTTATATACTGGTTTCATATTAGTATTGAGTACACTGGATATTTTTTTCCATTCTTGAGATACATTACTAATAACAAAGTGTTTCAACCCATCCAGGCTTTACTAGGTATATACCCAGAACGGCAAATATCATTTTACCACAAAGACATTTGCATCATTCCTATTTTTCAACTATGGCAGAATAAATTTTACAGCTTTGGTATGAAAATTAATGGTTTTCACATCAAAGAGAGGACACAGTTTAGAAATATAATTTATCAGATGATTTTTTCCTATCTAAACATACTACTAAATATATGCACCGTACTTGCCAAATACATCATCTATCCCTCCTCCTGTTAGAAAAATCTGTAGCTGATGATCGACTCTCTTTATAGTCTTGAATCCTTCTTAAAGTACACAATTTTTATGACTGAATGTTTCAGGCCATGGATTTATTAATCATGGATTTTTCAAGTTGGAAAAGGAACAAAGTAAATAAAAGCAAAGAATTTTTGAAGATAGAATGGTACTTTTATGCAAGGTAACTGATAGGAAAGTAAACGTCTAGGGCCTCAATAATGCTGAAAATGTTAATTAGATACTCTCTTATACCAGGCAAAGGTACCATTTTGCATTCTTTTACTTAGATTATAAAAGGAAGAAGATAAATAATGCTGGTTTAATCAAGTTCTAAAGATAGGATGAAATAAAAGCTAAACATTCTGATCCAAATGTTGTAGTCAACAGAGCTTGTCTTTTCTTTCCCCATCCCCGTGAGTCCCTGAGATGTCGTAGACTGCTGTCGCTCTGAACAGGCAACACAGTTCCTCCAAAGAGGAATGAGTGTTTCCACTGCTGGCATTTTGTAAAGGGGATGCGATCAAAGTCTCAGCCTTGAAAGACTGCAGGAGAAAGGTAATTTTACATCAGATCAGGTGTACTGATCTGGACACACATAATTGGGACAAGCAGGGAGAAGATAGATTCCTACCTCCCAGAAGAAGCCCTTGGGAACTTTGAGTCCTAGTTTAGTTTAGTTTTCCTTCAACTTTCAGACAAAGCAGAAAATTCTAGAAGGTCTAGTTAAAGAAAACACTTATTGATCCCGAGGATTAATAAAACAATGTCCCCTGCTGAAAGAGAGGCATATCCAGAAAAAAGAGGCCATGGATGTAGTGACCCAGAAGTGACCACACAAATAGGAGTCTGTATATTCCTCACCTCAGCTTTGACTTTTATGTGGGAAATGTCCAGGTCCATCCCTGTATGTCCTTCCCTCATTTCCTCTAATTTTTCCTACATCTTATATTTCTTCCCTCTGCACTTTTATTACTGCCACCGAAGCCACCATTACTTTTAATCTGACATACTTCAATTACTCCTCTCTGTTCTAAACAAAGCACTTCAACTGACCTTTTCATAATACCAACTTAAACACAAATATTAAGCACTTCCCTGCTTAAACATTTTAAAAATCTCCTTTCACATTTCAAGATGAAAAGTAAAAGTTTTAAAGGGGATATGGCCTGATCTGGCCCCTGCTTACCACTCTCCAAGATTAGCTCAGCTCCCCCACCCACCCCCATTCTTCTCTGTGGTCCAGACACACTGGTCTCTGCCACCACATTGTCCCTTCCATCGGGGGCTCCCTTTGTCTGCAATATTATCTGTAACCCCTCACCACTCCTTCATCACTTCCTCTCCTATTTCCTGGGACATCTGGACTAGTTCAGATTCCCTACAGCCTTGCTATGTGGCTCCCAATGTTCTTCACAATGCCTTTCTTTTCTTTTCTTTTTTTTTTTTT
>NW_003852549.1:1137890-1146882 GCF_000181295.1 Otolemur garnettii
ATTCTGATTCCAACCAGTTTTTCTTCCTTTGTTCAGGAGCCTCTGACCAGGGTTGCTACCAGTTGGGCATCTTCCCAGAATCCCCACAATGCCTTTCAAAGACTCCACTCATAGGTTTGAGCAATTATTTTTTATATTATTCTCTCTCACTAGACTGTTACTTACACAAGGGCGGAAACTCTGCTTATCATTTTAACCTCAGCATTGCCAATGCCTAACAATTACTACTATGTGTAGGGACATAAATAATACTCATTTAATGAAGGGTACATAAATGAAAACATGCATGCACATGTGCATAAATAAATGAATGAAAGAAATAAGATTTTTGTGTCTCTCCTCCTAAAATTATTCATTGTATTCCAAAGAATGTGTAGGAGTCTCAGTTCTAAAGAGAGCTAGAAGCACCTGTCTGGACGGACCTTCCAGACTCGCCCATATTCCTTTCTGCAATAGCTGAGAGGTCTGGTGTGAGCCGCTGGGTGTTGCCCAAGCTGAGAACAACACGCCACCTGCAGGCTAACCATGCACAGCTCGTGTGCCCACAAGCAGACCTAGCCGGAAATCAACAAGACAGCTCAGCTTGGGTTGGATGGTAGTAATGAATTAAAAAATAGAAATATCATTTACACAGAAAATATCGTGGTATCATAGGAAGAGTACAGGCTTCGGAGCCAAAAGGCTTGTTTTTAAAATTCAGACTATAAGAATAGCTTCCTTTTTATTTTTTGGAAAAATAAAAGAAAACAAAGTATATGAAGTGCTTATCACAATACCTTTCATCCTGGCCTCCCATCCCAACGCATATACTTGCATTGAAGACATTATAGAACTCAAAGCAATTTGCAAATATTTTTGTATCACTTGCAATGATAGTGAGAGAAGTGGGTTCACTAAGTGCAGTCAGGTGTTGCTCTCTCTGGGCATCTGATCTGACCTCGTAAGTAATTCTTATTCTGTATCATAATATCATAGGCTGTCTTGTCAGACAAGACATTTGGGAAATCCACCAGTTACAATGTGATCTTTTGTGTATGCCAATTATTCAGAATTGGCATACACAAAAAACTGTCTATCTCTTTTCCTGTAACTGTATATGGAGGTTTGAGTTGCTGGCTAAGAATTATCCCTGCCAGCCTATGACAGAAACAGGAAAATGACTCAGAGAAACCGTGGGAATGTGCCTCCGGGCCCCGCGTCTCAGGAGCCCAGGCACACCCAAGGCTTCCCGCTCCTTTTTTTTTTTTTTTTTTTTTTAACATATAGGCATTTTGCATGCCCTTCTTAGGAACCTCCAGACTTGATAAAGCTTGGCTAGAATTAAATATATTGTTTTTGTGTGTATTTTAGAGACAATGAGGAACATAAAAATTTCTAGTTGCAAATCAAAGGCAAAGAACAAATATTGTTAAAAGCATATCTTATTTTTTTTCCAAGAAAGAGTCCCTTGTGTGATTTCCTGCATAGTCTCCTGGATGGGGTCATGCTTGGGCTGTCATTTTATCCTTCAAGGTCTAAAAATATTCTATAAATATAAATAAGATAAACAAGTTCATTAAAGATCAGGTACCTTCCATTACAGGAGAACTTCAAATCATAAACTTACAAATGAATTAACCTTAGAATTATTCACTTGAATGTACATGATTTCATACCAATATTCCATGAACAAATTTTCTTTAACGTATGTTTGGCTCATGAGAAAAGAACCGACTTTCAATTTCTACTCAAGTTTTGTACTGGGAAGCTTCTAAACTTTGAGGGTTTTTTTTTTTTTCAAAAATAAATCTGAACTCTGAACTTACATGTTATCTTCAGGAAGTGGTTAATACCGTGTGTATGTGGTCAGAGTGAGGTTACTCTGAGGACTTAAAAGACATTACTGCTAGAATATAAATGTTGATTCTTAAATTTTTTTTGACATAAAATTTCAGATAAACAGATCTTAAAAAAACACAATCTTTTTCTACTTAAGGGCTATTTTTAATCATTACAAGTCTCAACGAGCATGGTATTTTTAAACTAGGAAGCTGGAAAAAACATTTTTATTTTTAAGTTGTCCTTTATGAGTTTATTTTATTCATAGCTGCTTCTCTTGGGTACATCTAAGTTTTGTAAGTGTTTTTTATAGGTTAATTTAAAAGACTGAGGGAGAAGTCTGGTGGGGAAACCGGTAAGGTGTCATAGAGTGACTACATATATATGTACCACATTTGATCCGGAGACTCACAGCGATAGAGGAATACCACACGTGGGTGAAAACAAAAACTTTAGAACTGAGACTTCTCAGACGATAATAGCTTATTTCCACAACGAATTTCATATTCATGTTTTACAGGGAGCTATAAGAGAGAGAAGTAGGTTCAAGAACAATTTTCACAATTGAAATTAATAGAATTTTCAAAAATGAGTTAATAGAATTCACTTGTCATCAGTAAAATTACATTGATTTAGAGATTTAAGATGGTCTACACTGGAGTATTTCACAAAGAAGAAGCTATCAGAAAATAGTGTTAGAATAGAGCACTATTTCATTTTAAACATTTATAATACTTAAATCTACATTTTAAATGCTACTTTTTAAAATATTATGCAATATTAAAAGATACTGAAATGGTTCAAATTTAAGATGCTGTCAATAAGAATGAAAATCAAGACTGTCACTAATGCAAAGACTCACAAATGCTTAATGAAAGGGTTTCTAAACATATGATTAGTACACAAGGAAAGAGAGCTTAATATCTTGTTTTATTGATGGTGTTTTTCTGAGTTATTGATTTCCAATAACATCATTTCAGTAAGAGAAGAACAAAGGGAATGCCCTAGTGTGCTTATTTAGGTTAAATCAACAAATACATATTAATCATCTACCAGTTTCCAAGTTATATTCCAGAATCTAGACTGCCATTAAACAACAGAAAAACAATGTCTTGGTGTAGTTTCATTTTAACTGAGGGCAATAAAGTACCACAAATGAAAACAACACATAACTCTGTTATGTAGTGAATCAAACAGTGAGAACTATATGTACAGACTTGGTGCTGTAAGAACTCTGGCTATACTCAGAGTGAAACTGAGAGGCAATAGAAAATTTTACTTGAGAACAATGAGAAATGACTTTATGTGACTTATCCTTGACTTCAGAGGCAGAGGCACAGGGAGACCAAAGAGAAATTTCAAAGATTAAAGTCAACAAAAGCTGGGGATCAGATATTACTCACGATGAAGGTAAAATTATCAAAGTAGATTTCCATATTTTATTGTTATTTATTGAGTTGGAGCAGACTGTATTAAGCAGCCCTATAAATTCAATTTTGGAAATTAATGGTTGGTATATAGGAAGAAAGATAGAGCTAGGTTTTTTGTTTTGTTTTACATACCAACATGAGTTTGTTTGTTTGTTTGTTTTGAGACAGAGTCTCACTTTGTTGCCCTTGGTACAGTGCCGTGGCATCACAGCTCACAGCAACCTCCAGCTCTTGGGCTAGGGTGATCCTAGCCTTCCAAGTTGCTGGGACTACAGGTACCCGCCGCAATGCCTGGCTATTTTTGTTGCAGTTGCCACTGCTGTTTTAGCTGGCTGGGGCCAGATTCGAACCCATAACCCTCAGTATATGGGGCCAGTGCCCTACCCACTGAGCCACAGGCCCCGCCCAACATTAGTTTTTTAGTAATGGGGGCTTAGAACATATACTGAATTTGAGTCTAAGACTGAATGAGAATTCAGAGGAAAAGCTTATCTATTCAATGTCTCTAATTGTCAAGTGTGGTATGGCAAAGACATTTCTTTAAGAACTGTTATGAGTGAATTTGTGTCCTTTATTCAGTATTCCTATGTTGAAGTCTTAACCCCAGAACCTCAGAATGAACCTTAACACCAACCTCTATTTAGAGTTGGTGTTTTTAAAGAAAACCCGTTGTTAAAATAAAGTAGAGGGAAGAGCATGTGAAAATACAGGGAGAACAGAGTCATCTGCAAGCCAAAGAGACAGGTCTCAGGAAAACAATCTCAGCTTTCTATCTTCCAGAGTTGTAAGAAAATAAATTTCTAGTTTTAAGTCACCCAGTCTGTGACATCTTGTTATGGAAGCCCCAGGAGGCTAATACATAGGACCCCACCTCCAGAAAATAACAAACATAACTTTGAATGAAATATAACGAAACACTTTCCCATAATTCTAAAAATGAATAAAAATAGGAAGTGTGTGGAAAGGAGTCAAATGTGGAATAAAAAAACAAGGATAATGAGTTATTTGCTTGTTTGTTGATTGTTTCTTTGCATATGGCTACCAGCCTGCCACTATGGTGTCATATGAAGTGTCAAAAACTCTGGAAGTCTGAGTAATTGTGGCCTACAGAACTAGATGAGAGTAATGGGGACATAAGTGGTGCTGAAGAGTGAGAGAGAATTCCATAAAAGAGAAGGAAGTTCCCCAGATCATGTGCAGAATGCTGAACCATGCATATGTAGTGCACACTGCAGTTTAGCTAAAGGAGATTTCAAGAACTACACTGGGAATTTTAACTAAACTGGATTTTAAACTGAGCAGACAAACAAAAATACTCTAGATGAACATAACAGAATCTAGAGTCTCCACTACAGAATATTTATAATATCCAGGATACAAAGCAACATTTCTCTATATAGAAAAAACCAGGAAAATGTGATCCATTCTCAAGAGAAAAGACAATCAGCCAAGTCTGACCTCTAGATGACCCAGATGATAGATTTAGCAGACAAGGACATTAGAGCAATTACTGTAACTATGCTTAAAGGCAAAGAAAAAAACATTGTCATAATAAATGAAAACATAAGAAATCTCAGAAAAGAAATAGAAACTATATAAAAAAGTCAAATGGGAAGTCCAGAATTGAAAAAGAAAATATCTAAATTAAAAAAAAATAATTACTAAATAAGTGTAACAGCAGAGGAAACAGTAAATCAACCCAAAGGCAGATCAATAGAAATTCCCTAATCTGAAGGCAGACAAGGAAAAATGTTGAAATAAATTAACAGTAGCTCAAGTTTCTGTAGAACAATATCAAATGGAGTGTTTAAAGTCTTGGGAGAATAAACAGAAGAAAATGAGTCAACAAGAGAATATTTTGAGAGATAATGGCATAAGTTTTTCCAAATTTGTGAAAGATATAAAATTACAGATTCAAGAAGCTCAGAAAAGACTTAAACAGAATAAAAATTTAAAAAATGCCAGAATACATAACAGTCAAATTTCTAAAAATAACATAGCAACAGCAAAAATATTGAAAGCAATCTGAGAAAAATGACACATTCTATGTAAGGAAACAGCAGTTAAAATCATTTCTGACTTATCATCAGAAATTATGGAGTCCAGAAGTGAATCGGACAATAGCTTTAAAAGGCTGGAAAGTGAAAGGCAAAAAAACTGTCAATTCATAATTCTATACTGAGTGAAAATATTCTTCATGAATGAAGGAAAAACAAAAGCAGTTTCAGATAGAAGGAAACTAAGAATGCCAACAGACATACACTACTAGGCATGATAACAACAGTTCTTCTGGTTCAAAAGAAGGGATACTTGAGGAAAACTCAGATCAGAAAGGAAGGAACATGTTCTGTGCTCCAGAAATTGAAAAAAGAGAAAGGAAGGAAGAACATTAGAAAAAGCAAATACTTATATAAAGATTATTTTTCCTGTTATTTAAAAAATTTACATACAGATTGCAAGAGTACATGTCAAATCTATTAAGTGTGGAGTATAAATGTCTTAACACAATAATTAAGTAAATGAGGTGAAGGTTATGTTAACCAGTTTGATGTAAGCATTCCAAATTGTATATAAAATCAGCATATTGTACCCTATAAATGCATTAATGTATACAGTTATGATTTAATAAAAATAAATTTAAAGCTAAAACCAAGACACTATAGTATGTGGCATTTATAATGTATGTAATATATATATCTACTAGAACATAAAGGACCATAGTGTGGTGTAAATGGGCCTATTATGTGACAAAGTTTCTACATTTTATTTTTTGCTTATTTTTTTATTCAAGGTTAATGTGAGGGTACAAAGAACCAGGTCATGATAATTGAATTTGTTAGGTATAGTCCATCTTGTAGTTGTATCCTGCACCCCAAAGGGGTGCCACATACCCTTACACTGTGTCCATTAATTGGGAGCACACCAATCCCCCCTCCTGTCCACTTCCTTCTCCCTTTACCCCCTTCCCCCAACCTGAAATGAATTGAATTTTATTCCTATGTGGGCTTGTATTAGATCATCTACTGGCTTCATAATAGTTTTGAGTACATTGGATATTTGGTTTTCCATTCTTGTGATACTTTTTTTTTTTTTTTTGAGACGGAGCCTCAAGCTATCCCCCTGGGTAGAGTGCCGTGGCATTACAGCTCACAGCAGCCTCCAACTCCTGGGCTCAAGCGAGTCTCCTGCCTCTGCCTCCCAAGTAGCTGGGACCACAGGCGCCCGCCACAACACCTGGCCATTTTTTGGTTGCAGCCATCATTGTTGTTTGGTGGGTCCGGGCTGGGGATTCGAACCCGCCACCTTAGGTGTATGTGGCTGGCGCCTTAGCTGGTTAAGCTATAGGCGCCGAGCCTCTTGTGATACTTTATTAAGTAGAATGTGCTTCAACTCCATCCAGGTTAATGCAAAAGATGTAAAGCCTCCATCTTTTTCATGGCTGAATAGTATTCCACTGTATACATATATCACAGTTTGTTAATCCATTCTTAAGTTAATGGGCATTTAGGTTGTTTCCACATCTTGGTGATTGTAAATTGAGCTGTGATCAACAATCTAGTCTAAATGTCTTTATGATAAAATTATTTTTTTTCTTCTAGGTAGATGCCTAGTAATGGGATTGCAGGATCAAAAACTTCCACATTTTATATAAAGTTGTACAG
Source organism: Otolemur garnettii (assembly GCF_000181295.1). Taxonomy (NCBI): domain Eukaryota; kingdom Metazoa; phylum Chordata; class Mammalia; order Primates; family Galagidae; genus Otolemur; species Otolemur garnettii. The sequence continues at coordinate 1,144,801 of NW_003852549.1, forward strand.
TATGAACTTTAAATAGATTGCGAAAAATTAAAAGTATTATGTTAGAAAAAAATAATGCACACACCCAAGGATGCCCATATCCTAATTCCAAACCCTTGTGTATGTGTTATATCACATGGTAAGTGGGAATGAAAGCTGCAGATGAATTAAATTTCTAATCAAGTGAAACTGACATAGAGAAATTATCTTGAATTATCTGTAGGCTCATTGTGGTCAGGAAAGGTCTTTAAAAGGTGGGAAAAGGAGGCAGGAGAAAAAGCCAGGGTGATGCTGATGAGAAGATGCTTCTAGGTTGGCTTTAAAGATGGAAAAAAATGAAGGAAGAGGAACATCAGTCTACCAGTGCAGGAAGCCTCTAGCAGTGGAAGAGGTAAAGAAACTGATTCTCTTCTGAGCTGCTGGAAGGAAAGCAGCCCTGCCCACACCTCCATTTTGGTTTATTGAGACCTGTGCTATACATTTGACATTCTGAATTGTAAGATAAAGTTGTATTGTTTTGAGCCACTACATGAAAATGTGTTACAGTAGCAAGAGAAAACTAATAAAAGGTGCAGGTTGTAATTCTTAAAGGAACCACTAAATCACAATTCAGAAAAGTATAGTTACCTACTGTGAATCCGGGATCCCAGAAGGAAAGAGGATCTAGGACACATGTCATTCCTTGCAGTGAGAAGCCTGAGACTGTCCTTTGTTTTGGGCTACAGAAGATGTGAAATGAGGCTCTTATATTAATATTATTTTTTAAATAGGGAATCTTTTCCCCACTCAATGTTTTTAATTGGCTTGTCAAGATCATATAGAAGTAAGAAGCTGGGTTCATCTCTTGGTTCTCTATTCTGTTTCATACATCTAACTCTCTGTTTTTGTGCCAATACCATGCTGTTTTGATGACTATGGATTTGTAGTATAGTCTGAGGTCTGGTAGCGTGACTCCTCTTGCTTTGTTTTTATTTCTGAGTAATGTCTTTGCTATTCAAGTTTTTTTCTGATTCCATATAAAATGAAGTATTATTTTTTCAAGATCTTTAAAGTATGACAGTAGGGCTTTAATAGAGATTGCATTAAAATTATATATTGCTTTGAGTAGTATGGACATTTTAACAATGTTAATTCTCCCCAGCCATGAGCATGGTGTGTTTTTCCATTTGTTAACATTTTCAGCTATTTCTTTTCTTAGAGTTTCATAGTTTGCTTTATAGAAATCTTTCATGTCCTTTGTTAGGTAAACTCCCAAATATTTCATCTACTTTAGCACTACTGTGAACAGAATAGAGTTCTTGACTATTTTTGGTAGTCAAGTTGGTATATATAAAGGCTACCAATTTATCAGGGACCTCATCAAACTAAAAAGCTTCTGCACAGCCAAGAACACAGTAAGTAAAGCAAGCAGACAGCCCTCAGAATGAGAGAAGATATTTGCTGAATATGTCTCCAACAAAAGTTTAATAACCAGAATCCACAGAAAACTCGAACGTATTAGCAAGAAGAGAATGAGTGATCCCATCTTAAGGTGGGCAAGGGACTTGAAGAGAAACTTTTCTAAAGAAGACAAGTGCATGCCCTACAGATATATGAAAAAATGGTCACCATCCTTAATCATGAGAGAAATGCAAATTAAAACTACTTTGAGATATAATCTAACACTGGTAAGATTAGCCCATATCACAAAATCACAAATGCTGGTGTGGTTGTGGAGAAAAGGGAACACTTCTACACTGTTGGTGGGATTGCAAACTAATAGGTTCCTTTTGGAAAGATGTCTGGAGAACACTTAGAGAACTAAAAATAGACCTTCCATTTGATCCTATAATTCCTTTACTAGGTATATACCCAGAAGACCAAAAAGCCCACTACAACAAAGATATTTGTACTGGAATGTTTATTTCAGCCCAATTCATAATTGCTAGGTGATGGAAGAAGCCCAAGTGCCCATCAACCCATGAATGGATCAATAAACTGTGGTATATGTACACCATGGAATACTATGCAGCCCTAAAGAAGGATGGAGACTTTTTCTCCTTCATGTTTACATGGATGGAGCTGGACCATATTCTTCTTAGCAAAGTATCTCAAGAATGGAAG
>NW_003852549.1:1147045-1157522 GCF_000181295.1 Otolemur garnettii
TGAAGAATATAAATGTCTTAACACAATAACTAAGAAAATGACATGAAGGCTATGTTAACCAGTTTGATGAAAATATTTCAAATTATATATAAAAATAGCACACTGTATCCCATGACAGTATCAATGTACATAGCTATGATCTAATTAAAAAAACATTATTTTTTAGATTTCCTACAGAATTATTTTTTATACATTGAAATTAATGTTATAAATGATCTAATGAGAACTGATTTACAATGCTACTTTATTTTCTGCACTAGACAATTTTAGATAGAAATTGTAGCTACTATAGAGTTTAAATACTTAAAAACAATGATAATCAGTGTTTAAGTTTTACAAATATTTACCTCTCAATACCTCAGATAATGACAGCTACACATACATATGGACAAAATGAATCCTTTGCACTTGCAATGTTATACATCTTTTCCTCAGGAGTGGATTTATTTTCCATTTTCCATTTGAACCAATATTTCCTATATTGCTGATGAGAGTTTTACTTGGGTACATTCTGAATGTACTTCATTTCCAATTCTTTAGGGATATATATTTAATAATACACAGAGACACAGCTTAGGAAATTTATACAACTCAACAACTGCTGGAGTCTAACCTTTAAACACATGGGTTTGTCAGTGATTTACACAGCAGACACAGGGGCTGGTGCAAAGACATTTGCTGCTGTCTGGCAAAATATTTATTATGAGTGCTTAAAGGAATTTGAAAAAAAGGACCATTAGAAGGCACATCCCAAACAAAGAACTGCTTTTTCCTAACCTCACAGACTATACAAAAAGTTTTCCAAGAGTCAGACTATGAATAGTTCTACTACAGTAAAATATGGCAGGTCCTTCTTCATTTCTAGCCCTCACCTTTCCATTTTTCATAACTGCTTTGGTAAAGTAGTTGCTAAAGAAGATTGAAAAAAACAGTCCTGTTTCTCTATATCTGTTCACCACTAATAATGTCTGGGAAGGTCAGTGAATGTAGTAGCAAGCTAAGTTCATTTTATTTATTATATTTTTAATTTTTAAAAATTTGTATGGTAAGTCATTTCTTGAAATGCAAAACATAACCAATCAAAATGTTCACAGAGGATTTTGTAAAGTGATATTCAAAACATATTTCAGTATTATTATTAAAATCTGGGTCTTTCAAAGAGGACTTCTTAGGGGGTCTGTGCTATGCTGTTTTTATTGGAATATGACAAGGAGTTCCCTTACACTGCACTTGGCCCAATTGTGTACCCATGAGCATTAAGGAGCATTCTGGAATGAATAGCCAATAAGATAGGTAGATTTGGCTGAATGTTACAAACTCTGTAATTTTACCTTTGAAAATGGAACTAAATGTCCTAAGATTGTTCAATTTTATCTTTAGACTGATTCATTTATAAATAACTTACTTAATAAAGATTTTTTCAACTTATTTTATTTGAATGACTTTTATTTCACATTTTGTATTTCAATCTCCCACTCTAAGAGCAATGCAACTTGTGGGATATTTTAATTCATGACTCTTCAGGCAAAAAAAATCTCATTCAAGAATCATAATGATCATATTAGCAATTATTCAGATATTATCATAGAAAATTATGGATTAATCTTTTTGATATAACAATTTCAGAGGAAACAGATGGATATATGTAAAAGGTAACAATAAAATATTCAATCTACTTAGACCCTGCTATGTTCCAAATGATTTAGATGTTGTTTGTTAATTCTAACAGTCTTATAGGATAGGCTTCCATTTGAGAAAGTAGAGGCTGAGGAAAGCTAAGTAAAATTGTCCAAACTTATACAGCAGTAACTACAAGTTATTGAGACTCAGGTTTGTCTTCCTTTCAGGATTTTATTGTTATCATTATCATCATCATCATCATCATCATCATCATCATCATTATTGTATCATACTCCTCCATGACTAGCTAGCCACATCAGCTGAATCAGCCTTGGTGTTCAATGATTTAACAGACTGGAGTCAGTGATCACATATAAGAAGCTTTCCTAATATCCTTCTACCAATGACTCAATTGGCTTTGATTTGTCAGGGGCAAAATAAAAAAAAAGTTGGTTGAGGTCAAGGTGGATGGATAGAGAATATTCAAATTTGCTGTACTCTCTGACTCTAATACAGGTAACATTTCTTACAATGTATTTGGAAGGTCCACTTAATCCAAACTGTCATTGGATGTATCAAATGCATTAATACAACACTAGAGGAATAAATAAAAATTCAAAGTCTTGACGGTACCAAATGCCTTGTTTTCTAGAATGTTCTCATACTAGGCCAGATAATTAAGTTCGCATACTCACGCTAGAAAAAGTGCTACTTAACTCTTTGTTGAATATCACTTCAACCACCTTCTAAGTACTCCCTTTGGGAAGCTAAGCACCAACACCAGCACCTAGTCCATCCTTCAAGGCACTTTTTCTAGGATTAGTTCATGAACTTAATTGACCTCAATAGACAAGATTTTCCCATTCATCCCCCAAAATGCACAAGAAAATATGAAAGTAGTATTCAGGTTTCAAAATATTTAATTTGTATCTACATACAGTAGCAAATACATGAATTAAGACCAAGTAACAACTAACTATTTAAATGTATTCATTCCGATTTTAATTAGTAAGTGACCATTTACTATGAGAAAAAGAGAATAAACATGAATAAGATAGAATCCCTACACTCAACAATCACACTGAGGGAATAAAAATGCAGAGAAGTAAGTGTACAATATTTATATGTGAAATCACAGGGATAAGCGCAGGAGTAACAGGAGTACAGAGAAGGGATGGCTTGTAAAGGGGCTGAGGGAAAAGATGGATTAATACTTAAAGGAAACTATAACACAGGGGTGTCCAATGTTTTGGATTTTCTAGGCCACAAAGAAGAGTTGTCTTGGGCCACACATTAAATACACAAACACAAATGAAAACTGATGAGCAAAAAGGGTCCATGCATAGTTTTTGTGGTATCTGCCACCACAGATAAGCAAAAATGTACTTACATAATAATTCTTAATCCTTAATTATGCAGCAGCCCATTCAGAGAGTCTCTTAAAATCATTGAGCAAGTCCCAAGTTTGTGATCACTAATATAGAAAATATACACAACTAAGTAACAGAAAGTCTTTGGGTTTTTAAAATATTTTTATTATAAAAGTAAAAGAAAAGTGAGCAACATAAAACTAGTGGGGTATTTGGCAATATATTTGAGAAGCTAATTCATCAATATCTGATTTAATGAAAGTAGTTGTTATTCCCAGTGAGTTCTCAAGGTGTTCATTGAATATTTTGCTTCTAATTTTGCTCTTAATGTGTTTCATTCTTGAAAATACTTGCTCGCAAAATTTAGGTGCTGCCAAAAAGCAATGACATGAGTAAAGCTTGACTGTGAAGTGAAAGATACTTGTCTATGGGAAGACAAGCTCTATAAAAGTCCAGTAAAGAGAAATGATCACATTTCTCCTTAAGTTGAATGTCCGATTGCAGTTCTGTGCATTCCTAATTTAAAACTTGGCAAGTAACATATCTACCTCTCCTGAAAATGGACTCAGAAATGCCCCAAAATATTATTTCCCCAGAAATCTTCAAATGTGTTCCCAAATTCTTGTATGTACCAAATTGAAAAGCAAGGCTGCAATTTTTTCACTGTTCACAGGCCTGTGGTTTAATCAACATGTTGAAATGCATAAAATCATTTGCCTTAATTTGAGTTTGCCACAATTTCAGTTTCATTTGGGATGTTGTTATGGTTTGAAATATTGTATTACTAAGTTAGTTTTCACCTTGAAGACACATGTTTAACGTATTTAAATGATTGGTTAAACCCACTAAAAATGCTAAATTAGTAAGATAGTTTTCATTGTCAAGTTCTGGCACAAATTTGGTTTCGGATACTGTATATGATTTGATAACGTGTCTCAAATCATAATTTTTTTTCAACATTTGGCTTAGACTTAGCCATCTTACTTCCAAAAAATAAATGATGTCACCATAGTCTACATCAATATTTTTAAGGAATTCCTAGAATTGGTGATGATTCAGTACCTTGTTCCTTATGAAATTCCGTCTTGGTGATGATATGCATAACATTATTCATTTTTAAAGGGTTTTTTTTTTTTTAAGTTTCGCACATGAATTTCCTTGATGTACCATGCAACAATACTTCATCAAAGGTGAGTTTTGGCCTTTGCCAAGTGTATTGTCTTCTCTTAATTTCACCAAGTGCATCATCTTCTATTAATTTTATAAGTCCGTCTCTTTTACAGCCATTGCTGGGGCACCATCAATAACTATACCAGATAAGCTGACAATGGACAAAGAAAATTACTTTAACATATTTTTTACTGCTTTGTATAAATCTCTTGATTTAGTTGTGCCTTTTAGTGGCACTAAAGGAGACGTTTCTTTAGTGACATTATATTCTTCATCAATACCACTAATAAAAATGGCAAGTTGAGCCATATTTGTAGTGTCAGTGCTGTCATCCATTGCCAAACCATAACATTTATATAGCAGCTTTACTCTCCAAACATTTTTCATTAGATTTTCCAATTTATTCAATTTTCCTGGCAATAGTCTGGTGATACAAACTGATTTTAGAAATATATTCTTTCTTTTTGGGGGGACAAATCATATGTGCTATGCTTTCCATACATTGTTTAATAAACTCACCATCAATAAATAATTTTGCTTTCTTGCTATTAAATATGTTGCCCCATAATGAGCTTTTGTAACAGGTTGAGCTTTTTTGTAATCTGAGTTTTTATTTGAGAAGAAAGGTTTTTTTTTTTTTTTCCAGTTCTGCTATTTTGTGCTTATGACACAATGCTTCACATGCATCGAATTTGGTTGGCAGTATGTGCTTGCATATATTGTCTTTTCAAATTATAGTCTTTGAAAACTTGCACACATTCCCTACAAATTCATCTGTTCATTTTCATTGAACCATCTTCCTTCATTTGTAATTTTAATTTTGAGGGCTTTTGTTTTCCTTTGAGGTATTGTAGAATCCACACTGAGATTAAAAATAATAATAGATAAGGGACTATATTTACCCTTATTATAAAAATTATTTGATAGGAAAATAGAAAGCAAGGTTTGGGCCCTTCAACATATAAGCTGACTATGTAAAAAAAGTAAAGAACAGTAAGTTTTTATTTTGTGTATTTTACCACAATGTGAAAATTAAAATAATCAAATGCAGTAGTCATAGACCAGCCCCTTAGAGAGACTGTGACAGAGAAAGGCACATGGGTGATTCCTTGGAGCTCTTTGGCTTTCCAATTAAGACATAAAGTGAAAAGGTAATGTATTTTAAAAATTCAATGGATCCCTAAAAATACAGAGGATTAGGCTTATTTTTAAAAACTTGTTAATATTTTTTACCTTGAGAGGTAAGTTTGGGGATAAGGAGGTTATTATTATGCTTTATAACTTACATATATATGTAACATTTTCTTTTATATGTGGTAAATATCATATAACAATACTCTTTAAGAACTCAAAAATTGCTGTATTTTGTTTATAATTAAACTTTTCACTAAATTTTAGCAACCTCATTTATCCCCATTTTGAAATCTCCAATAAATTTACATGATTAGTGTTTACATTTGATTTTCTTTAAATTTCCTACAAGGTTTATAAAAATTACTCTATATTATTTAGATTAATTGTATTTTAAATTGTAAAGGCTAAAGATTTCTATTCGACAGCTATTTTTACACATACACACACCACACATATATTCATTTTATATGCTCACACGTAATTTGTTAGGCAAACTCAATCTGTCTAAAGGCTAAGGGGGGAAAGATCTCCAAAATGTTAATATAAATGCTACCATATTCAGGTATTAAATTTTATATATTATATCCCTAAATGAATTTTCAGGTTCTTAGTCAGAATTTTTACCATAATTTTCCCACACTTCTAACTGGAATAGTTAATGGGTTGCCTAGCTTAAAATTGATTGGAATAAGTGACCATGAAAAAGTTGACACTTTCACACTAGCAAGTAGAAATAGCTGGAAACTTCATATTGATAGACAAGACTTCGAAATTACAAAAAAGGTAGAACCCAGCCATAATTTCATATTAGCCACAATAGCTATTAATTTAAGGGTGTAAAAATGGTAACTCAGGGGAGGTGGAGCAAGATGGCAAACCAGAAGGATCATTCAGGTGAGCTCACCTAGAATGACTGGGGAAAAAGAGAGAACCCCACCATACCTGGCACGGGGGCCTTACTCAGAGTTATAGCTCAGGGAGCACAGTGAGGAGGTGGTGAGTTGGGTACAGAATATGATCCTGAGTGGTAGAAATCTGACAAATTAGGCAAGTGATTGTGACTGACTGGGATCATCTGGCCACCCACAGAGGTTGAGGATAAGAGGAAGACTTTTTGGAGTTTTCATTTGTAGGGAGAAGCTGCACATTGAGTGGAAAGCTTGGAACAGTGGGCAAACTCGAACAGCATACAGCAACCAGATTCAAATGCCAGTTGGAGTGATTTGTCATAGGTTTGGTGGCTAGCAAAGCAACCATACTGAGAATGCCTCTGTGGCCTGGGGGCTGACATTTTGGGAAGGTCTGGAGAAGGTCTTAGCAGGGGCTTAATGTACAGCTATCTTCATACTGCCTGTTGGGACCAGAACTGCACTCTCAGGACAGGATGAGGGACTCCCATGCCCCACAGGAACTGGAGCCAGGGGGCACTGTGATACCTGCCCCTGAAGAATTCTTGTGAGCTTTAAAATTCCAAACCAGAAGGGTATGAATACTGAGGAAACAATCAGGCAATCACCAAAGGCAACTAAGTTTGAAATAAGGACCATAGAGGTTGCTGGTTGTGCTGTCTCCTAAAATAAAACACACAGCCACCTGGTGTCCAAGAGACTTATTGCAACATGCTGTCATCAAGAGCAAGGACTTCTGTTTGAAACAAAGGAGGCAGTGAGAACCAAAAAGGAAGACAAGAAGATGAACAAGAAGAAAGAACTCATGAGGAGGAACCAACAGAAAAATTCAGGAAACATGAAAAACCAAAACAGAGGAACTTCCCCAAGGGACAATGAAGCAGCTACTGCAGAAGACTCCACCTATGAAGAATGAATGGACTTGACAGAATGTGAATGTAAAATATGGATGATGAAGGTAATAAAAGGAATGGACAAGAAAATGGAAAGACAGAACCAAAAGATATGTAGAATATAGAAAGGATATGGCAGAGCTTAAAAAAATGAAGGAGATAATCAGGGAATGTGAAGATACAGTAGAAAGTATCAAAAATAGGTTAGAACATGGAGAAGAGAGAACCTCAGAGATAGAGGATGAAGTTTTCAAGTTAACCCAGGTAGTTAAAGAGGCAGAGAAGAAGAGAGAGAAAGCAGAACAGGCACTTTGAGAATTATGAGATTCCGTGAGGTGTTAAAACATACAAATAATAAGGTTTCCTGAAGTGGAAGAAGATTTTCCCAAAAGAATAGAAGCTGTACTGAAGACTATCATGGATGGAAACTTCTCAAGTTTCATTAAAGGTTCCGACACACTCCTTGATAGATATTGAACCCCAGGTCATCTGACATCAAACAGAGCCTCTCCAAGTCACATTGTAATGAACCTGTCCAAAGTCAAAATGAAAGAAAAAATTTTGCAAGCAGCCAGGAGTAAGTTTCAACTGAACTACAGAGGCAGAGCCTTTAGGATGACAGCAGACTTTTCAAGTGAAACCTTCCAAGCCAGAAAAGCATGGTCATCTACCCTCAACATATGTAAACAAAACAATTTTCAGCCCAGAATTCTGCATCCTGCTAAACTAAGCTTAAAAATTGATGGAGAAATACAATCTTTTGCAGATATATGAGTACTGAGGAAATTTGCCACAATAAGACCAGCTCTACAGGAAATATTTAGACCTATTATCAGTACTGACTACCACAATGGACTCCAGCAAAGTAAACACCCGGAAGCTAAAGAAAAAAACTCAGCTTCCACAAGTGCAAAAAGAATAAACCTACACAACAGACTTTCACAAAATAAGGTGAATAGAATAGAACTCCACCAAAGTTATCAATTCTCTCAATGAATGTTAATGGACTGAATTCACCACTGAAGAGGACAGGCCGGCTGATTGGATAAAAAAGCACATATATCCATATATCCATATATCCAGCATATATCCATATGCTGTCTCCAGGCGACACACCTAGCCTTGAAGGACAAATCAAGACTCAGAGTAAAGAGATGGAAAACAGTATTTCAAGAAAATGGAAATCAGAAGAAGAGAGGGGTTGCCATCTTATTTTCAGATACAAGTGGGCTTAAAGCAACTAAAGTTCAGAAAGATGAAGATGGACACTTTATACTGGTCAAAGGAACAATACAACAAGAAGACATTTCAATTTTAAATATTTATGCACCAAACTTAAATGATCCCAGAGTTATGAAATAGACCTTGATGGGCATGAGCAATATGGTATCCCATAACCCCATACTAGCCAGGGACTTTAATACCCCTTTGACTGAACCAGACAGATCCTCTAAACAGAAACTAAACAATGATACGAGGGACTTAAATGTGACCTTAGAACAAGTGGGATTAATAGACATATAAAGAATACACCATCCCAAAGGAAAGGAATTATATATTCTCGTCAGCCTATGGTATGCACTCCAAAACTGACCACAAACTAGGATATAAATCAAAACTCAGCAAAATTAAAAGAATAGAAATTATATCTTCTATCTTCTCAGACCACAAGGCAATAAAAGTGGAACTCAAATCCAACAAAAATGTTTTTCCCCATACAAAGACATAGAAATTAAACAACCTTATGCTGAATGATAGTTGGGTTCAGGAAGAGATAAAAGAGGAAATTTTTGAAGTCCTCAAACATAACTACAATGATGACACAAGTTACCAAAACCTGCAGGATACAGCAAAAGCAGACTTTTAGTTTTTGGACGGGGCCGGGTTTGAACCCACCACCTCTGGTATATGGGGCTGGTGTCCTACTCCTTTGAGTCACAGGCGCCACCCAGCAAAAGCAGTCTTAAGAGAAAAATGTATTGCATTAGATACCTACATTTGCAAAACAGAAAGAGTGTGCATCCATATACTTATGAACCATCTTAGGGAATTGGAAAAAGTAGAACAATATAATCCCAAACCCATCAGAAGAAAAGAAATCACCAAAATTAAACCAGAGATTAATGAAATTGAAAACAAAAAAAAATTTGCAGAAAACTGATGAAACAAAAAGCTGTTTTTTAAAAAAATTAATACACTTTTAGTCAGATTAACTAGAAATAGAAAAGTGAAATCTTTAATACCTCAATCAGAAATAATAAAGGGGAAATAACAATAGATCTCACAGAGATACAAGATGTCATCCCTGTGTACTACAAGAAACACTATGCTCAGAAATTTGACAATATGGAGGAAATAACTCAATACCTAGAATCACACTCTCTCCCTAGACTTAGTCAAGAAGAAATAGATCTCTTGAACAGACCAATTTCAAGAACTGAGATCGAAGAAACAATGAAATGAAAAATCTCCCAATAAAAAAAGCCCTGGTCCAGATGGCTTCACACCAGAATTTTATCAAACCTTCAAAGAAGAGCATATACCCACAGTGCCAAATTGTTCCAAAAAATTGATAATGAAGAAATCTTCCCCAACATGTTCTACGAAGCAAACATCACCCTAATACCAAAATCAGGGAAAGGCCCAACTTTTAGAGAATTTCAAAATAATCTCACAAATGAATATAGATGCAAAAAGTCGCAACAACATCCTAAGCAGTATATTATAGCTACATATTAAAAAAATCATTCATCACGATCAAGTATGTTTCATCCCAGGGATGCAAGGCAGGTTTAACATATGCAAGTCCATAAACATTATTTACCTTATGGATAGAAGCAAAAACAAAGACCATCTGATCCTTTCAATAGATGTAGAAAAAGCATTCAATAAAATTCAGCATCCTTTTCTAATTAGAACACTTATGAATTGGTGGCACACTTCTTAATCTGATTGAAGCTATTTATGACAAATCCACGGCCAGTATTTTACTGAATGAAATAAAACTGAAAGTTTTTCCATTTATAACTGGAACCAGACAAGGTTGTCGTCTATCACTACTACTATTCAACATAGGGCTGGAAGTTCTAGACAATACAATCAGGCAAGAGAAGGAAATAAAAGACATCCAAATGGGGACAGAAGAGGTCAAACTCTCACTCTTTGCTGATGATACGATCTTATACTCTGAGAACCCCAAAGTCTCAACCATGAGGCTCCTGGAAGTGACCAAAAAATACAGCAATGTCTTAGGATATAAAATTAATGTCCACAAATCAGTAGCCTTTGTATATGCCAATAACAGCCATGAGGATAAACTAATCAAAGACACAATTCCCTTCATAGTAGCTTCAAAAAAATGAAATACCTGGGAATATACCTA
>NW_003852549.1:1157542-1176311 GCF_000181295.1 Otolemur garnettii
AGAGAGAGGTGAAGGACCTCTACAAAGATAATTATGAAACCCTAAGAAAAGAAATAGCAGATGTTAGCAAATGGAAGACATATCATGGATGGGAAGAACCAACATTTTAAAAATGTCTATACTTCCCAAAATAATATAGATTCAATGCAATCTGCACTAAAATACCATCATCATACTTTCAGGATTTGGAAAAAATAATTCTTTGCTTTGTATGGAACCAGAAGAAAACCTGTATAGCCAAGTCAATTCTTAGTGATAAAAGACCCTACCAGACTTTCTGCTATACTGCAATGCTGTAGTGATCAAAACAGCATGGTATTGGAACAAAAACAGAGACATTGACATTTGGAACCAAATAAAAAATTGTAAGATAAAATTAACCTCATACAGCCACCTGATCTTTGAGAAACCAAGCAAGAACATACACTGGGGAAAAGAATTCTTATTCAATAAATGGTGCTGGGAGAACTGGATAACCACAAGTAAAAGACTAAAAGTGGACCCACAGCTCTCACCACTTTCAAAAATTGATTCAAGATGGATAAAAGATTTAAATCTAAGGCATGAAACAATAAAAACTGTGGAAGAAAGTGTAAGGAAAACACTTGAAGGTATCAGCCTGGGGAAAGATTTTATGAAGAAGACTTCAGTGGCATTTGGAACAACAAAAATAAACAAATCTGACTTAATCAAACTGAAAAGCTTCTGTATTGCTAAGAAAACAGCAACTAAAGCAAACAGACAACCTTCAGAATTGGAAAAGATATTTGCATATTATGAATTGAACAATAGCTTGACAACTAAGATCTATATACAACTCAGAATGGCCTACATCACAAAATCTCAAAGCTGCAGATGCTGGCCTGGATGTGGAGAGAAGGGAACACTTTTACACTGCTACTGGGATTGCAAACTAATACAACCTGGGAGGAAGTATGAAGCATCCTCAGAGAACTCAAATTTGACCTCCCATTTGATCCTGCAGTCTCATTACTAGGTTTCTACCCAGAAGAAAAAAAAAATCCTTTTATCATAAGGATATTTTCATTAGACTATTACCACAGCTCGATTTACAATCACAAAATGTAGAAATAGCCTAACCGCCCACCAACCCAGGAATGGATTAACAGACTGTGGTATATATATACCACAGAATACTATTCAGCACCATGTTGGCAGTTTCATACATGTTGACATAAATATGTGAACAAATTTTGTAATCTAAACTATTGACCTGCATGTTTTCTCCTTACCCCAAATCATTCCTTACATGTAGACTCAAAACTTTTCAGTATTTGGGTTACTGGTTGAGCAGACACCATAAAAAAAAATTCATAATAATCAGAATGTTATCCAACTGTATGTTGTTTACTTTATTGTAAATAATAGTGAACAGTGGTCAATAAATAGTTTTATATTCCTTTCCCCCCCCAAAAAAATGGAGATTTTATATCTTTTGTATTAACTGGGATGGAGGTAGAACACATTCTTCTTAATAAAGCATCATAAGAATGGAGTAGCAAGAATCTAATGAACTCAATTCTAATATGAAGGCAGTAGATGAGCTAATATAAGGGGGGTAGGAATGAGCAAGTGGAGAGAGGGTAGGAGTGTGGGGGGTGGAGGGTCAGTCATCACAGTGTATGGCACACCTCTTGGGGGCAGGACATAATTATAAGACAGACTTTAACAAATGCAATCAGTGTAACCTAATTCTTTGTACTTTCAATGAATCCTAAACAGAAAAAAAAAAAAAAAAAAAAAAAAAAAAAAAAAAAAAAAAAAAAACTAAATTAAACTTAACAGCTAGACCACAAAATGTAATAACTGAGGTCCACTCTGAAGCTCTGAGTTATTTAAAAAGGCTATATTCTGTATGTTTTATTGAAACAGATGATATCATATAAGATGTTAATTTTTTTGCCAAATGATTTTCATCCAAATTAATTACATTATAAACAAGAAATGTTGGCACTTACAATTATGCAATTTGGAATAGTGTATTATTAGTAGTACTTCTAGATCTATATTCTCCAATATCCCTGGATAACAGATTTTCTTGCATATTCACTCAATGCTTTTTCTAAAAATGGTTGGCCAACATTCTAAACACTCAATGCACACAATCAGCAAGCAGAAGCTTCAATATTCTACAGATGTGCCCTAGGATGGTGAGCATTTTTCCTTAACTACCTCTGGAGTCTAAGTATCATTCAGGGACAGATCATCAGTAGTATTCAATAGACCATGAAGAAATGATAAACATAAGTGAAAAACAGAATAGAATAAGATGGGAAAGTACATGGAAAGAGCAAAATTAAAATGGTTCATACAATAGTATCTGTCATATTTTAGTAGCTATCACTGCTACCCTGGCAACTAAACTTTATTCACATGGTCAACACTATGTGAATAATAATTTCAGCAACATTTGTTTGACCAAGTAAAAGTCAAACTGTATGAAATTAAAATAAAATCAATCAATAGTATTAAAATTATTTTATATAATTTAACATAAAATAACTAATTACTTAGTTCTTTCATTGAAAGAATTAAAAGCAAACTTATACTAAATAACTATACATTTGACATGTTTGCCTAATTATTATTTAAGTAGTAACTGCCTTCCTCTGTCCCAAAGGGAGCTTATTTACATTTTTTTGTCTTTCCCTGTGGCATTTACAGTATTATATTCATAGAAGGCACTGGACAAAAATTAAACACAAAGCTTTGTTATTTTCCCCTCAATAATAGTCATTTCTCAACATAAAATATCTTAGGAGGACTGGCATCAAATCATTATAAAAACGGATTGTTTTCCTTGAAGAAAAGAAAACATTAATTCCACAAATATTTATTGAGTTTACACTGTGTGTCAGTGCCATGTAGTTGCTGAATATAGCAAAATAAAAATTATGATTCCTGGCTCTAAGAGTCATAGTCTCCTGAAAGGAAAAGACCTAAAATAATTAATTATAATATCATGGGGTAAATATACATGTTCCAGATATAGAAGAGAGAGAACCAAGAAAAATGGGGAACTTTTTAACCACTGAGTCTTAACATCTTGAAGAAAAAGTAGGATCTAGTCAGAGGTAATTGTTGCATTTCAAGCTAATAAAACAATGAGGAAAAGCACAGAGGAACATACACAGAGCACAGCACAGGAGAGGGCACAGAGTATCTAGAATTGCTGAGCAGAAAATGGAAATTGGGAAAGTTCAAGAGGTGAAAACAGACAGAAAGTCAGGGTTCAGATACAATATATCCTATTAAGGGGTTTAGATTACAATTTTATAGGACACAAAAAGTAAGGAACAGAGAGGCAGGTCATAACAGAATATAGTAGTGTCAGTCCTAATAACCAAAAGATGGTAACAATTCAAATGTCTAATGATGGTTTCATTGATAAATGAAATATTATATATACATAGAATAGGATATTATTGGACCTTAAAAGGGAAGGAAATTTTGACACATCCTATAATATGGGTGACCTCTGGAGGCATACAGCTAAGTGAAATAAGCCAGCCACAAAGACAAACACTATAATTAATATTCTGCTTCTATAAAGTGCTTAGAGTACTCAAATTAATACAGAAAGAAAGTGGAATTCTGGCTACCAGAAGTTGGAGAAAGGGAGGATTGAAGAGGTGTTCAATGAGTACAGTGTTTCAGTCTGGAAAAATGAAAATGTTCTGGATATAGATGGTGGTGACAGTAGCACAGCAATATGGCTCTACTTAATAACAATGGTTAAGTGTCCATCTTTTTATAGCTGTATAGTATTCCATGGTGTACATATACCACAATTTGTTAATCCATTCATGGATCAATGAACACTTGGGCTGCTTCCATGACCTGGCAATTATTAATTGGGCTGCAATAAACATTCTGGTCCAAATGTCTGTTGTAAAATGATTTTTGATCATGTTTACCTGGATGGAGCTGGAACATGTTCTTCTTACAAAATAATGGGGAAAAAAAAGTATCAAATGTGTTCAATACTACTATGAAATCAGTATATAATCACCTACACATTTATAGGAATGGTAAAACATAACTATAGTTCAGAAAGAAGGAAGGAAGGGGAAGGAGAAGGGAGATGGGAGTCCAGGATGAAGGAGGGTATTTGGGTGGATCTAACCTAATGTATAAATTGCAATGATACATTTCTAAACTATTAAGGATAGAGTATGAATGTCTTACCAAAAGAAATAAGTAAGTGAGGAAATGGTTATGTTAATCAGTTAGATGTAAGCATTCCACATTGTATATCAAATCAGCACATTGTATCTCATAAATGCATTAATTTACACAGTTATGATTTAATAAAGAATTAAAAAAACAAAAAGAATGGTTAAGATGATCAGTTTTACATTAAGTATATTTTGCCACAATACAAATAGTACTTTAATTACATTTTAATAGGAGCATTTTAATGTCAGAAACATTCGTGAGCTCATTAACTTGGAGTGGAGTGAATTTTAATGGGATACATTGGAGAGCTAGGGAAAGTAGGTGACACATACTAGTTCAAGACACTCTCAAACAAAGAAGGAAATAATTTGGGAAACATTTAGAAAATATAATTGGCAATATGGTTGACAGGCTTTGGTGATTGACAAAAGCCTTTTAAAATCTATTCTTCAAAATGTCATGGCTTTAAAAACAATAATTTATGAGTATAATATCTCAAAATCATGCTGATTAGGAATGGGGGCATGGCTCAGCTGTTTGGTTCTTCTGTTCCACATGGCATCAACTGAGATCACTGAGTAGTTTCCAGCTAGAAGATGGCTTGGAGTGAAGGTGAGTGGGAAGAGGATCCAAGATGACCTCCCTACAAGTCTTACCTTTAAAGGGAAGGGTTAGAAGGCTAGGTTCAGGGGGATTATCAACAGGAGTGCTTAGCCATTGCCTCTCAGCCTGGTGGTTTCAGGGTAGTCACAATTTTTACATAGCAGTTCAAGCTTCCCCAAAAGCTGAGGAATAAAGTCACTTCTGCTGCATTCTATTGGCTGGGAAATAACCCAAACAAGACCTTTAAGAGAACAGTAATTAGAAAACTCCTCTCACTTTCCAGCCCATCAAGATTTGGGAGTCAATGGATTTAAAATAATTAAAGATGACTCTCAGGTTTTTAACATGAGTAGTTAAGAGTGCCTTCCACTTTAATAGAGATGACAGAAGAAGGATCAGGCTTACACTGAAAGAAAATGAGGTCATCTTTGGATTACAGGAGTTTGAAAAAATAGTTTAAAAATATATTGGATTATATATTTAAATCATGATCAAATATTATAACATTTCATAAAATTCAAGTTCCATGGGATTGCTGATTGCAGGTCTGTATGACTTAGTCTTTGTTTTTTTCTCTAATCTTAGTTGCTCCATTCTAATTTATAATTACTTATTTAGTACCTACTATGTTCTAAGCATAGTTCTAGGCATTGGAATAGCACTAACACTCAAATCAGATAAGATGACTCAGATAAGATAACTTAGATACAGAAAAAGAAAGATAAATACACACAATTATTTTGGATTTTGACAACAGACACAAAGACAATAAAACTATAATGTAGAAGGGAATGACTAAGAACAAAGGGTATGGGAGTAGAATCCTAATTAGGTTATTCTCATCTTTGTAAAGAAGGTCATAATACGTGCTGTGACCCAGTAAAGGAGCCATCCACACATGCCCAAGAGACAGAAAGTGAGAGCAGAGGCTCAGAGGTGGGACTGAGGACAAAAAAAGATGACCGAAGTCATCTTTCATGTTTCATGCTTTTTTGCCTCAAAATTTTTTTGCCCATGGAAATTCACTGAAGGCAATTTCTTTTTTCCAGAAAGCCTCCCATGTAAAACTCAGACAAAGATAGAAGTCATTTTTCCTGACTTCAAGAGGGTAGATCTTGGACTTTTCATTTTATTATCTAAGAAAGAGTAAAACTCCAAGTTCTAGGAAACTTCTGGAAGAAATCCAAACCTGGCCTAGGGGTTGCTGTCTTCTAATTTTGCTGTTCTCAGTCTTTGGCACAGAAAAGACATCCTGTAAGCGTTTGTGGAATTGCACCTGAAAAGAGTGAGCATCTCTGTAGCTACATAGCCCTTGACTAGACTTCCTAATCCCTTTTTAGCAGATTCCTCATGTGCTTTGTCTTAGTAGCTGCCAGAAAGATTTCTATCCCACTGCTTAAAGAGAATCAGATGTTTGAGATGATAGATATGCTATTTACCTTGATCAGATCACTGTAAAAAACAAACAAACAAACAAAAAACTATATCTATATCTCTATATATCTTACTCTATATATATCTTAAAAACTATATCTATCTCTCTATATATCTTACTATGTACCCCAGGAGTAGAGGTTCTAGGCCACATATCCTGCAGTTGTCTGTCCCTGTGCTTAAAGAATGCCATGAAGAAAAACAAAAGCATCCACCATTTAACACTGAATAAGTGCTGGGGGTAGGGAGTGGCTTATAAACATCAAGGGGATCTGACAACTTTGCAGATCAAAGCAAAGAGAGAATTATGGAGGATGAAGCCCTTAATTTAGTCTTTCTGTGTCTGGTATGTTCTCTAACACTGAAAGAGAAAGGGAACAGAGTGAAATGCAAAAAATAAAATACAATCTGTTTTTCCATGTTCAATGCAACCTAGAATCTATCTATGAAAATGTAACTGAAGAATTCAGCTTCAGAATAACAAACAACCAAATTATTATCATTATTGTTTATTTCAGATCAAGAGAGGGTGCAAAGGATTAGGTTACAATGTTGGCATTTGTTAGGTAAAGTGCCTGTTATACTTGTGTCCCGTACACAGAAGTTGTGCCATGTACCCTGACATTGTGCCCATTAGGTGGGAGCACACCAATCCTCTTCCCTCCTATTTCCCCACTTCTACTACCTTTCCCCTCCCATGGAAATGGATTGAGTTTTTCTCTTATGTGGGCATGTATTAGTTCATCTACTGGCTTCATATTAGTATTGAGTACATTGGATACTTGCTTTTCCATTCTTGTGATATTTTACTTTTAAAGATGTGTTTCAAATCCATCCAGGTTAAGAAAAAAGATGTAAAGTCACCTTTTTAATCGCTGAATAGTATTCCATGGAATACATAACCACAGCTTGTTAATCCATTCCTGGGTTGATGGCCTTGAGTTGCTTCCCCATATTGGTGACTTTAAATTGAGCTGCTATAAACAATCTAGTGGAAATGTTCTTATGATAAAATGATTTTTTGGCATTCTTTGAGGATACTCTGCACTTCTTTTCAAAGAGGCTGCATTAGTTGGCAGTCCTACCAACAGTGTAAGTTTTCCCTTCTCTCCACATCTACACCAGCATCTGCAGCTTTTGAACATTGTGATTGGGCCTAGTCTCAGGGTGGTTTTGATTTGCATTTCTCTGATGATTAAGGATGACAAGCTTTTTCTTTTCATGTTTCATACCCATCTTTCTGTCCTCTTCAGAGAAAATTCTGTTTATATCTCTTTCCCAGTGATAGATGGGATTGTTTGCTCTTTTTTGTTGATTAAGTTCTCTGCAGATTCTAATTATCAACCCTTAGTCAGATTTGTAAAATACAAATATCTTTTCCCATTCAAAAGGTTTTATGTTTGCTTCAATTGTTGTGTCCTTAGCTATGCAAAAGCTTTTCAGCTTAACTAAGTCCCATTTGTTTATTTTTGTTATTGTGATTGCCACTGAAATCTTCTTCATAAAATCTTTCACCAGGTTGACATCATTAAGAGTTTTCTCATGCTTTGTTCTACAATTTTTATCATTTCATATTTTAGATTTAAATCTTTTATCTATCTTGAGTCAATTTTTGTAAGTGGTGAAAGATGCATGTCCAGGTTCAGTCTTACATGTGGTTATCCAGTTCTTGCAGCACCATTTATTGAACAGGGATTCTTTACCCCAGTGTATGCTTCTGTTTGGTTTGTTGAAGATCAGATGACAATAGGAGCCTGGTTTCATCTCCAGGTTTTCTATTCTGTTTCACATGTCTATGTCTCTATTTTTGTGCCAATTCCATACTGTTTGATCACTGTTTTGACTTGTAACATAAACTGAAGTCTGGTAGGGTTATGTCATTGGCTTTGTTTTCATTACTAAAAATTACATTGGTTATAGGGTTTTATTTTTCTTGTTCCATAGAAATCAAAAAATTATTTTTTTCCAGTTCTTCAAAGTATGATGTTGGCATTTTAGTGGGGGATTGAATTGAATCTATATATTGCTTTGGCTAGTTTAGACATTTTAGCAACATTGATTATTCCCAGCCAAGAGCATGCTATGTTCTTCTATTTGTTAACGTCTTCTGTTATTTCTTTTCTTAGGTTTTCATAATTCTCTCTGTAGAGGTCCTTAACATCCTTTTTTAGGTTTATTATCAGGTATTTAATTTTCTTTGAACTACTATGAAGGGTATTACATTTTTGGTTTGCTTCTCAACTTAGCTGCTATTGGTGTATACCAAGGCTAAAGATTTGCAAACCTAGATTTTGTTCACTGAGATGTTACTATATTTCTTGATCACATCTAGAAGTCTTGGGGTTGAGTCTCTGGGGTTTTCTAAATATAAGATAAAATCATCAGCAGAAGCAAGATTTTGACCTACTCATCTCTCATTTGGATGCCCTTGATATTCTTCTCTTGCCTGATAGCATTGGCTGCAACTTCCAGATCTATATTGAATAGTAGCAATTACAGTGGACATCCTTATCTGGTTCAGTTGTAAGTGGAAAAGCTTACTCTGTTTTACTCTATTCAGTATGATATTGGCTGTAGGTTTATTATAGATGGCTTCAATCAGTTTATGAAATGTGACATCTATGCCTATGATGTTAAGAATTGTTGTTAGAAAAGGATGCTGAATTTTGTTGAAAGCTTTTCCCACATCTATTGAGAGGATCATATGGTCTTTCTTTTTGCTTCTATTTATGTGGTGAATTGCATTTATGGATTTGTGTATGTTAAACTTATCTTGTATCCCCGGGAAAAAGCCTACTTGATCATGGTGTATAACTTTTTTAAATGTGTAACTGTAATATATTTGCTAGGATTTTACTGACAATGTTTGCATCAATATTCATTAGTGAAATTTGTCCTGGAGATGCTCTGTGGGCTTTGAGGTGAACTGGGGTTTGATATCCCTCTAAAAGCAGTGCGTCATAGTCTTTGGTGATGCTTGGGAAATTTTCATTTGTCATATCCTCCAGTTGAGTTTCCATTCCTTTGGGTCATTTTTCTTCCCCTTCAGGGATACCTATGTTTGAATGCTTCATGAAGTTCCATAATTTTCTAAGCAATTGCTATGCTTTTAATGCTCTTCTTTGTTGCCTTTTTAAATGCCTGAGTTAGCTCAAGAGCCTTATCTTCTAGCTGTGATAGTTTTTCTTCTCCATGGTCTAATCAGTTATTGATATTTTCTACTGCATTTTTAAGTTTTCTAAATGACTCCTTCAATTCCTTAACCTCTGATATTTATATCCTTTCTATTTGTATCATGTCTTTCATTCATTTTCGGGGGTCATTTTTTGGGTTTCCTTCTTTTGGTGATTTTCCATTTTCCCTTCAATTCTCTTCATTGTTTTTTGCCAACATAGCCTAAATTCCCTTTCTGTCACTTTCATAAATTCTTTATAAGGGTTATCCTCTGTGGTAGCTACCTCATGATCCCTTGGGTGGGTTGATCTGTTCTGGTTTTTAATGTTTCCAGAATTTTTTTGTTGTTGTTCCTCTCGCATGTTTGTGTGTGTGTGTGTGTGTTTTCTTGTTCACTTCTTTCTTCTCCTTTTTCCTATCACTTCTGCCTTCTCTTTAAATTTCCTTGTTTTTGTGCTTAGGTGTTGAAGTGTCCTTTAGGTATAGGACCAAATTAAAGAGAAGGGTAAAAGGATGAAGGGAGAAAACAAAAAGAGAAAATAAGATGGATAAAGAAAACAATTAAAAATAGGAGGGAAGAATAGAAAGAGATAGACAAGAGGAGTAGTGGTCTTTGGAAAAGTGCTTAGTCCTGTAATAGTAGGACTCTGGGCTGTTTGGTGTGGTGGGTCCCTCAAAGTCAGGAGTTCCTCACCACACAGAAACAAAGGCCCCCCCTCCACCAAATATAGAAGAAAATCAGCAGTGTGTCATGTGGGGAGCTACCAATACAGTCCTTCAAAATACCAAAGCTGGAAGTCTCTCCTAGGCTAGGGCCTCAGAGCATCCTTGAGCCAGGCCAATGCTTTGACAGCTCATCCCAGGCCTCAGATTGAGGTTCTATCCTATAAATATTATACAGAATGAAATGGAACAGAACAGACCAGAAAAAAAAATAATAGCAATGATAAGAACAGATAAAGAAAATTAAAAATAACATTATATAAAATGTAAAATAAAGAGGGAGAACTTAGTTGTTGTTTGAGAAATATTTGAGGGAAAGGTGAGAAAAGTAGAAAAATCTCTACAAAAACAAAGAATAAAGGAGAGATATAGAAAAGAAAGGAAAAACAAATGGCAGAAAACTGTGCCATAAATGGAACCCTTAACATTGAAGTAAATACGAAAAAATATATATGACAAAATAAATATTTAAAGCCTAGAAAAAAAATTTATAAATAAATAAATTGCAATATATTGCCTGGACATCAGATGGTGCTCTGAGAAGTTAGGAAAAAAAGAGAAAAAAAAGATGTATAATGTAATATATTTCCTAGACACCAGGTGACACTCCAGACTTAGAAGCTGCAAAATATGCACACTAATTCTACTATATAAGATGGGTGCTAGAAGGCAGTATGTAGTTGCCAAGGAGACCTTGTCTGGTCTTCCTGATCCACTTACCCTCAATTAGAACTTGGTCACTTTTCTAGCATTCAATCCCTACAGGCTTTGGAGCCAGAATCTCTCACCACACTTCTTGACCTTCCAATTGGCCACAAAGGGGGTTACCCCATGGTGCAGCACCTTCCAAGTCACTTCAAGTGTGGTTGCTGGAGCTCAGCAGATGTACCAGAGATGGCCACAGGCTGGGGCCCTGACTTGTGGCCTTCCCACAATGGTGGTGCACTGTTAACAGCAAAACTGATTGGATTCAACCCCACCCAGTGGTTCAATCTCACGTGCCAGGCACCCTCCCAGTTCACCCAGTCACTTAAGCCCTCCTGTGGCACCTCCCATGCAGTACAGGCATTTGCTATCTCTAGCCCTCTGCCAGAAAGCTCACCAGCCTCTGCACACACGTAGGCACTGGCCTTCTATGCTGGTTTTCAACTGCTCCTGACTTCCTTGGCTCTTGGTTTCCCCTGCTGTCTCACTGTGCTCCTGGAGTGATGTTTTGGGCAGGATATTCCAGCCAGAGTCCTTTCTCCCAAATCTCACCACACATGGGTGCTGAGGAGATAACCTCTAGTCTGCTATCTTGCTCCCATTTTCACAAATTACCATATTATAGCGCAGGCATTATTGCCAATCCTAGAGAGTTTTACTGTATATTTTGTTTCTAATAATTCAAGTGTAAAATAATTACTCACTATTGGGGTGACACCTGTGGTGCAGTGGGTAGGGCACTGGCCCCATATACTGAGGGTGGCAGGTTTGAACCTGGTCCTGGCCAAACTGCAACAACAAAAAAAATAGCTTGGTGTTGTGGTGGGCGCCTATAGTCCCAGTTATTCAGGAGGCTGAGGCAAGAGTATCGCCTAAGCCCAGGAGTTGGAGTTGCTGTGAACTGTGATGCCACCGCACTCTACCAAGGGTGATAAAGTGGAACTGTCTCTAAAAAATAAATAGGTCAGCACCTGTGGCTCAAATTAGTAGGGTGCCAGCCCCGTATGCCAGAGGTGGCAGGTTCAAACCCAGTCCCGACCAAAAACTGCAAATAAATAAATAAATAAATAATAATAATAATAATTATTCACTATTTAGAAATATCGTGAATATACTAATATTATCAAAGGAAAATAAAGATGAGAAATAAATTAAAATGTCCTTCCCACATATATAATTTATAAGGAAGCTGATGCAGGAGTTTATATCATAAAACCACCAAAAGTTTCTTGAGAATTTTAAGTTTCTGCTTCACAAAATTCCAAAAGGCAACTCATTGGTCTTCAGTGTTGTTGTTGTTGTTGTTTTTAAGAAACACGTGGGATGCTATACAGCTGTTGTGTCCATAATTTCAAAAACTTAAAATATGGGTCCCTAAGAAATGGTCTAAGAGCAAATGATTCTGAAATGTATATATGAACATCTGTGCAAAAGAAACAAGAAATATTTGAATGATCATTTGATACCAATGATGGTCTTCACCACTGATAAACTAAACAATAATATCTAAATAATGGAAATCAGATCTTGTTGGTAGACTTAGCTTGTTAATCATCATAAAATCAGAATTACAGGTTATATATAGATAAGCAATTTACTTGAGCACCAAGAAACATATTCAATACACAAAGAATTCCTCAAAGGTATTAGCCTAATGTTTTTAGTTTATGTTTAACAAATGGAAAACTGAATCAGAAAGAGTTGCTTATCCTGTATGTCTACACATTTTTGTATGTGAAGAGAAAGGTACATCTCCTTAAAAATAAATTGCTTAATCCTTTTTGTATTTGTCAGTATCAAAATGCTATATTTTATATCTAAAGTTCAGATTTGTTAGTTTACATTGTGTAAGACATAAATTTGTCATTTTTTCCATTAAAAAATTTCAAAATATTAAGGAGGTACAAATGATTTAACTATATAGAAACCTTTTGCAATGGTTAAGTTTGGGCATTTAGTGTGCCTATTGCCTGTATGGTGTTCATTGCATCCAGCAGGTATGTTTTTACCCCTACTTCCCCACTCCTCCCTTCTTGATTCCCTATGGCCTTTACATCTCATTATGCCCTTTTCAGTTTAAAAGGATAAATTTACACAATGTTTTGGACATATACAATTTCAAATTTAACCACGGAACAAAAGAAACCCACTTTCAGACATGGATTAAGAGAAAGCATTACATGTTACTTAATTAGTTGTGAAAAACTTATGGGAATTGAATTCCAAGCTCTAGAAACCTAGTGTTAAATTAAATACTGAGTGACCTCTCACTGTTCCTTCAACCAAGCTGACAAGTCCTAACAGGCATTTGCTTCACATGTTACACTGTGGCAGGCACTGAATGTGTGGTCCCTGGGAAGGGGCTGGTGGAGCTTAGGGCATCTGCAGCCCCTGTTGTCTGTCTAGCAGCGGCAGGTGTGGGTGTGTGAGGAGAAGATGGAGACAGGGGCTCAGCAATGGGCCAGTGAGCGTGTTCTGTAGAACACTAGGAGAGAAAAGTCAGTGAGAGGGATGCTGCTTTTTATCTCATTTACAGATCTCACAATGGGAAGATGAGGTACAGTAGTCAGGTTTAAAGGGCATACACAATCGGTGCCTAAAATGTTATTTTAAAATGTATTTCAGATGAACAAATTCTGCTACACGATGTAAGGTGGTTTTGAAAGGCTATAGTGGGAAGAGTTAGATTCTGGACATTAGGGGCTAAAATAAAATGTACACACTATACTTAGTGTGACAATGTGTATCTTACCATAGCGGTTAGGATACTGATCATACCAATAGACTGCTGTGGTATTCAAGAGTGTGATGCAGCCCCTGATGGACAGGTGAACACTTACAACAAATGTGAAATGTTAAATGATGGAGCCAGCCCTTTCTACAGCATAATAGATAGCAGAATGATGCATAGCATTTTCTTCATGTGCTTAGCCTTTTATATTGGGGGTCCATGAAGAGATACACAAAAACAATGCTGATAACTGATAATAATAGATAGCTACTCTTAAATGAGCAAATAATCCAGGAAATACACTAAGCTCTGGACGTGTATTGTTTATGTTTCATCTTCTCAAAGAACCCACATTAGAAATGAGAAAACAGTAATGCAAAAAGATCATCTGTCCAACATCACATCCTTGGTTAGGAGCAGAAAAGGGAGTTATAGCCACATTCATAGGCCTTAACTTTTAATGCAATATTTTATTTGAACCACATCAGATCAGTTACTTGATACCAATAAAACAATATTTTTTCAATAGTTCTTATGTGCTTAGATGATGAGAAATTTACATGGAAGAAGGAATGACTGTAGTATGTGTGCTAGGGAGAGAGAGATTTTATTTCTCTGTGCTCTCAGGCAGATCATCACAGGACAGGGAAAATATTAATATTAACACAGGAGCCCTTCCCTTCCACAGCCTACATGGAACCACCAGAAATTCCCTGCTGGTCTTTCCATTTCCTAAGTTGACCGCACTCTTTAAATAGTATATTGTTTTCCTACCCAATTCTCTTGTTTTGCAAGTAGGAGAAGTAACTGAAAGCTCTTGAGAATCCTGAGAAATGAACAGGACACTCACTGGGAGAGAAGGAGGCCTCTGGTTCTGGACAGCTGTAATAGGTTAAGGAACTGGCAGGGCAGATAATGCGGGAGGAGAAAGAGATGGGGAATACTTGGAAGAAATTCTGTGGATGCCGTGAATGCAAGGACTTACTGAAGACGAATTTCAGTATGTGGTGCGGAGATTGGGACTATTTTAAAAAGATGTCCAGGTGTTTTGATGACCAGCCACATTTAGGAGCCACTGTCTTCTCTGTTTGAGAAAGTCAAAGAAGTACACGAAGCTTTAACTCATAAATTAAACCTTAACAAACAATTGTAGGCAGTGCTCAACCTCACCTGCACATTATAATCATCTCAGCGATGATTAATTAGAAAACTTAAATAGAAATAAAAAGTGATATTTTTAAAAGCCACAACTATTCTAGGTGTTTTTATTTCACAATTCTGAATATGGGACCCAAGCAGCAACCTTTTTTTTTTTTTCTTTTTGAGACAGAGTCTCACTATGTCACCCTTGGTAGAGTGCTGTGGAGTCATAGCTCACAGCAAACTCCAACTCTTGGGCTCAAGTGATGCTCTTGTCTCAGCCTCCCTGGTACCTGGGACTATAGGTGCCCACCACAACGCCTGGCTATACTTGTCATTGTTTGGCAGGCTCGGGCTGGATTTGAACCCGCCAGCTTTGGTGTATGTGGCTGGCGCCCTAGCCACTGAGCTACAGGCATTGAGCCTATAGAGGATTTTTTTTTTAACTTTAATTTCAAAAGCTATAAAGGAATTGAATTGTAATGTTTTCATATGAAATAACGTATTTTGTTGCTTCTTATTATCATTCAACATCTAGGCTACCTTGTTTTGGGATTAGTTACCTCACAATGTTGTCAACCATATATAATGGACACTGGGTAAGGTCTTTGCTATAAAAAATATGTAAAGAGCACATCAAGCTCCCAAGACACACCCAGTGATCTTAAAAATATTAGGCAGGAAAGACAGCATGGAAGTAATTTTAACTGCTTAAGTTCTACATCTGCAAAAATCATTCATGCCAGGAACCAAGGGATGAGTTCCGAGTCAGAGGCGTGTCTTCCCTTCCCAGCACCTCACCTTTTCCTAATGATCAGGTCAGAGGGAAGGAGTGCAGGGTTCTGTTTTTTTCCAGATTCCTTTGATATTATTCATTTCAATGAGGGACACTAGGATGGGGATGTTGGTTTCTGCCTTTCTCAAGGACTTCCCTCTGTCATCTCAGAATGAGAATAAAATGATTATTGTTTGACACACATACAAATAAAGTAAAAATGGGGTAAGAAAGAGAGGGAAAGGAGGTTCTCTACCTTATGCAGAAATCAAGAGCTCCATCACAATGTGATAACAAAAAAAGCTTCATCCTAAAGGTAAGGCTTTCATCGCAGGAAGCCGAGTAATGAACTGATTGTGCCCAGCTGGGCAAGGCTCACAGCTTTAGTTCTCTCAGGTTTACCAGATGCCACCAGGATGATGTCCAGGTGAGGGCACTGCAGGGTGGTAGTTAAAGCAAAGCTTTTGAAGTCAAGATCTGGATTTGCATCCCGGTCCCAGCACTTGACAGAGCAACACTGCACATTATTTAGCTCTCTGTGACTCAAGACTGTTCACAGAAGAAAACAAACAGCTTATATGTCAGAGGTTTATTTGAAGGTTTACTTACATAAACTGTGTTAACAAGCCAGTCCCTAATACGTACTGATTTGAATGCTACATGATGCATGATGCCCATTATAGCAGTAGATACATATCAATGACACTGGAACATCATCAGTCCAGAAGGAACAGAAACAAGAACATTCTTATTTCTATGCCTGCTTCTTAGAAAAAAATGTAAAATAAAAATGTTAAAGTAGCTATGATATGCAGTTAATGCAGGCCTTTCTCTTTGGATGATATTAAAGAAATATCAGAACAAATCTCCTGTCAAATCATGGAGACATAAATTGTTTTAATGTTTGAATTCCTAAGAAAGGTATTATTGGAGATTAACCTAAACACTGCAATACAATCAGGCAAAGAAACATGCAGAGAACTATCCAGAACTAAGGGAGTCTAAGGGAGTGTGTAACTTCCTTCACCACTGAGCACCTTCTGTATGCCAGGTGCTGGGGGATGGCTGGTGAAGAAAATGGATATGTTCCCGACACACCGCCTGAGGCGAGGGGGGCAGTGTGGTAACACAACACTGCACAGAGTGTGTACGAGGAGGGCGTTTATCCCACAGAGTCATGCCACAGAATGCTGCCAGGGTGAGGCGAGACAGGAGAAGACCCTTACAGAGTGAGCAGGACTGGGGCAGCACCTGTGGCTCAAAGGAGTAGGGTGCCGACCCCATATACCAAAGGTGGCGGGTTCAAACCGGCCCCAGCCAAAAAAAAAAAAAAAAAGAGAGAGTGAGAAGGTTAATGTGGCATCATTCCATAGCTTGAAAGATGGACCAAAGACAAACCTCAAAGTTGTTTAGACTAAACCAACCAAGAAGAGACTTGTGGTAAAAAGATAGAAGGCAAGACATTTATACTAAAGCAGAGTTTTATCTAAGACACTTGATTTTATTACAAAATCTTGTCCAATATTTTAAAGTCAATTTCTGAATAATTTAGAGAGATATGTTTTTAAAATACAAACATGATTTTATGATTTCAAAGAACATGTGTTAGAGTTAAATCTTATTCTTGATTTTTTTAATAATGCTGTCACCTATTCAATGTTACCTTGCTTTGGGAAAATTGCCAGCAGAAGGGAAATAGGCTCTTTGATAGCAAATGAAAGATACTCCAGAACACTGTGTAAGAATTTTGTTTTAATTTTCTTCTCCATTGAAATAACAAAACATAAGAGAAAAAAATGCAAATGTAATGTGTTTAAAAATATCTTTTAAAGGTATTACTAATTCTTATTATCTTATTACATATTCTTTTAACCATCTTTTATCTTGCTATATTATCTGTTCTATCACCCTCCCATCCAAAATTTCATGTTAGCAAAAAGCAAAAACAGCCTGAAAGAAGTGTCAGAAATGATCAAATGCCTTCACTGCTTTGCTTATGACATACCTAACTAGGGACTAGATTTGTGGCTTTTTGTTCAATAGGCTTTAACACTGAAGTCACTTTGTATATTCATTAAAAATACAAAAGAACATAAGCAAGGAAGAAAATGTTCAGTAGAGAGGAACGGTTTGTTAAGGAACAGAACAGAAAACAATGCACTGTATACTTGATGTGTTATTATCCTTTCTAATAGACTATACACTCTATAAAAGCAGACAGATGTGACCA
Organism: Otolemur garnettii; assembly: GCF_000181295.1. Lineage (NCBI taxonomy): Eukaryota > Metazoa > Chordata > Mammalia > Primates > Galagidae > Otolemur > Otolemur garnettii. The sequence continues at coordinate 1,175,258 of NW_003852549.1, forward strand.
AGGCATCTCAAGTTTCCCAGGCATTGCCCAGAATGTGTTCCATGAAACCTGTGTTGAAAGAGTCAATAAATAAAGAAATGAATAAAGGACAAAAGTATACAAAAATTATTTGTAGGTAAAAATATAAACCTATGTAAATAAGCAAGAAATGCATGTAAAGATTCCTACCTGGGACAGCACGGTGACAATTTGGCAGCTTGAATTAATGAAATGTCATTTTTAGCATTTGGCTATGTGGAGTATGGTAAAGGAGCTTATGAGTATTTTGTTCCTGGGCCATCGCAAAAGTCATTGTGGCCAAGGACAAAGTTAAATCAGTTATGATGTCAGGACCAAAAATCAGTGTAGGTGAAAATAAAGCTGATTTGATTCACTGGCTGCAGAGAACAAAAAGTGGGACAAGTGAGCAGAACAGGTTGCTTCTGCAAGGTTTGTTTAATTTCATGAATTGGACATTCGGTAGCATAAGAAGAATTGGTCCCCATGTTTTAAGCCATATCAATATATTACCACTCATGTTGTTAAGTCTAAAGTATACAATGACTTTTCATTTTCATATTTAGTATTTTTAAAATCTTTACTCATGTGAAAATTTTCACCCATATGCCTTAAAATTATTATATTAAAATTGTTCTAGTTCCCTTAAAATATTAGTGGAGATAGAGAATAGAAGGATGGATACCAGAGGCAGGAAAGTGCAGCGGGGATAGACAGACGGAGAGGGGATGGTTAATGGGTACAAACATATACTCGGCTGTATTTGATAGCACAAGAGGACAACTATAGTTAATAATTTATTATGTATTTCAAAATAAATTCTTTGGGAGTAGAATTAGATGTTCCTAACATAAAAAAATGATAAGTTCTTGATATTGTGGATACCCTATGATCATGCATGTTGTATGCTTATACCAAAAATAAATAATAAAATATTAGATCCCTGAGTCAAAACACTAGACCACAAGAAAATGAGTTCATACTTGCACTGCAAACTCAGGCTCATTCCTGCAAATATGACTCTGGAGTCAGAGAGAACTACACAAAAGCAGCCGTC